>NC_057801.1:752973340-753268903 GCF_018294505.1 Triticum aestivum
CGGCTGTAGGATGGGTTGAGCGGTGTGCCGGCGCGTGCGTCCATCGGGTCAAGTTCGCCGGCGCCGGCGCGCGCGGGGCGAAGGTTGCGGGGAGGAGAGAGTGCGGCGCGAGCGCACGTGTGTGCCGCGCGCGGAAGCCGGCGCCCCAAATACACAGTACGAGTTGGCGTTTCGGACCGCTTGCCCAACTACATATGCCGCGGGCGCGGTTATTGCGCGCCCGCTGGAGCTTGTCTACAGGTTGCGCGCGCGCTAAAATGGCAAAATTTACGGCGCGACGCTTGTTTAGCGCGGCTGTTGGAGATGCTCTAACTTTAGCGCCGCGGGCTGTAAATTTAGGGCGCCGGTTGGGCGCGCGGGCTGCTGCATGTGGGGACGCTAGGTTGGGCGCATGGTTTTTGTGCATCTGGTAAACCTCCCGTGCGTAAAAACACTATTTTAGTGTTGCAAAACTTTTTTAAGGCGTCACACTACCGCGCGTCTGTTGCAGATGCTCTAAGTAAAAAAGACATTGCGGCGACAAAGTGGTGTACACAACCTTTTTCTTTCATGAGATAAATACGCTGCCGGTCACTGAAGTTGAGGCCGAAGCACACTACGGTCACTATACTTTAAAATACGCCCAATACGGTAATTGAATACGAGTTAAGGTGATTATATGGTCACCGACTTACCGTAGAGCTTCGTATTTTGTTTAGTTGACTAATACCCCCCATGAGTCCTGGTTCTTGATGAACCGGGACTAATGGGCTGGCCAGGTCCGAACGATAGCCCTGTTTTCTACTAGTGGTGGCATATATGCTATGTTGACGGCTAGTGCTGCCTCGACGCGTACGTGTTAGCGTGTTTTTCTTTACATTCGTGCTGTGCGTGCGTACGTGTTAGCGTGTTTTATATGTGACTAGATGACCCGTTGCGCCGATGGCGCAAAGGCCGAGAGCAAGCCAACAATTGAAAGAGTTTGCATCAAAATATGTAGACACAGAATGAAATATATGAAAGTAAGTACGGGTTGATGATAGATAGATGGTTGCTGATGATACATGCTTTCTAAGAAGCTTACAAACGATCATTAACAATGTTATGAGCAAGGCATGTAGATAGGCAGAGTACGTTAGACAGATTTATCGCTACATATTTAGAACGACTTCTTTGAGGCAGCTCTTCATAACTGCTATTCTTCGCAGCCTGCATTGCTCCGAGCAGAAATTCCTTCGATATCATCGTCCAGGTTTCAATAATAGTGGTTTGTTTGCTGGAGATCATATTCAGACTATGTTGTTGTATCGCTAAGATGTCAGCAACATATGTTACTGTGATAAAACATGATTGAGGTAGTTATCTTTGAAGCTATTAAATGATATAAGGAAGAATATACTGTCAGCAACTGTAGTCTATGATTTTGTATCTGCTTGTGTGTGTATGAATCTCTAGAAAGACATACAATTATCAGAGTAACCAAATTATATGTGCCGTGTACATATCTGCAAAGAGAACAACGGGGCCTTAAAATTGCTCTGCTTGTAGTTTTGGTCAAGCAACAAGAGAACCTGGGATTAAGAGGTGCAAGTGTTTGGTTGGTGTTGCTAGTAGAAAACAAAACAAAAAGTGTTCCTGATGCTATAGTATTCATCAAATCTGATTCTGAAGAAAACCTAACAAATAAACTTTTTTTTCCTTCATTTTGACTGAATAATGCTGTTCTCTTATGATTTCATTTGTGCATCTGGTTTGCGAAGCAAGTTGAAATTGGTGGGTTGAACTAAAAAACGTACTTGCGTAGCTGGATCCAAACAGTAGAATGCCGTTTGTTCTGTTCATGCCTTCTGTAAGACCACCGTTTAAAAGTTCTGGTTTTATTATCTTTACCACATATTGGTCAGGGTTAAAACATTGTAAACAGAATCCAAATCCTTATATATTAACTCAAGCTGTGATGGTAGAGGAACATTTAGATATTGACTGCAGGCTTCTCATTCTATCAGAATTCAGAAAGCCTAGTCCAGTTCATGGATCTTCAAAGTATAGGTCACAACCACTTCAAACCCATAGCAAACTCATAAATATAACACGTACACACATGAAAAAGAAGCACCAACAGGAAGACCAAACTGTTCAATGCTCACAAGCTAGAGAAAAAAAATGCAGTTGTTCTTCTTCGCCAAAATCGGTTACAGCAGACATATATAAGTTCTTAACATGATCCAACCACAATTTCCACTTATAATGAATGAACATATGTCTGTTGATATGATACACAATAACCATAATGCATTCAGTTACACCATTTCATAGGATTCACAAAGCAAAAAGTAGAAGATATAGTCAGTAGATGGTTACCTGAGCAGATGTAGAAAACCTTCATCACCAAGTAGGACATTTCACGGATCAATCGAGTACGTCATACCCTAACAACTCTTTTTGGAAAATAATTAATCGGCACTTTATCTGGTAGAGTAGGCAATCCATGCTAGGGAAAATTAGAGAACGGCAAAGGTCATCTATTAGTACAACCTTGAAAGCATAATACTATACTAAATCACACGCAAGCTTACTACAATATCAGAATTTTATTCATAACAAAGCTGCATATTAATCAAGAGATCCACCTCAGTGAAATCTGAACTTATTTCCTCACCTCAGCTATGTACACCCATACATAAATATTTTTTTGGAGCCAACTCACAAGGAAGGGTCAGATCAGCATAAGGGAGCAGGTGGATCCTCTTTCTCCCACTGCCAGTGAAAGAAGGGACAAGCATGTGCTGCTCCGTCGGGATGTTTTCGACCTACAGGGCACACCAAAATAAGCAATTGAGCATGCATCAATGCAAATAGGTGGAGGCAGAGCACCCCGGTGACCGCATGAGATTTGCGGGTACTTACCATCTGGCCGTGGGTGGCGAGGGAAACATTGGGGTTGGGCTGAAATGATGTGGCACACCATCAAGGTCAGTGCCGCACACGGCCAACCATCCTTGTAAACATTTCCGTTAAGTAAATGAGCATTTCACCTCATAATATCAACATTTCTCTTAAGTCCTGAAATGACATTTCACCTCATAATATCAGCTAATTAGAAGATTAAGTAAATGAGCATTGCACCTCATAATATCAACATTTCTCTTAAGTCCTGAAATGACATTTCACGTGTATTCAAGTAGCTCTTCACGCTTCACCTGTTCACACAGATATAATGAATTAGTGGATTTGGACATATATTTCCCTATCTACAGAGCTTAATATGTGTGCATCACAGTTAGTTTTCCACCTCGCAAATATATGACTATATGAGAATACACACCTTGGAAAATATTTCCAAAAATAAGAACTACTAACAAAAGGCTATCTGTTTTTGCTTAAGAAATGGTATCTTAAGTTTCTGCAGTATTGCCTAGGTAAACAGACACCGCATAAGCACTTCCCCAAATGCAAGGGGTAAGCACAGTCAAGAGTGTGAAGCCCAACCAAAAGGATTTAGCATGGCAACTACAGTTTTGCCAAAATGTCTTCATGAAGAACATGTTTAATTTCAAATATCCACAAGAATCTATTTGAGGCATAGCCATGTATGGTGTGACAGTAAGGAACATCTACAACTCAATTAGTTCTTGAAATAAAATTAGGCAGCAGTTCTGAAGACTGGCAGTTCATTCAAAAAAGAAGTCGTCGTCGGGGAAGTAGTCGTCGGCGACCGGATCGTCCGTGATGAAGCAGCCAGTAGTCGCGCTGAGCGCTCCCCAAAAACCTTATCACCCTTCTCCCGTACAGGACTCAAAAGGCGCGGTCTCGGAGGCCTACTATCCCGATGTGCGGTGCACGCCGCAAGCCGGGATGAGGAAGACAGCAGCAGCTCAGAGATGGAACCGATGGCGAGGGAAGGAGTAGTTCTGGTCCGTCTCTCTGAGAGGAGCGACCTCCCTTTTATAGGCGCAAGAGAAGGAGGCGAGAGGGCAGCGACGGAAGGTGAAACGACGAGACGAAGACAAAGCGAACAACCAGTAGCCGAAGGGCTGCACCGTTCGGCTCATTCCCGCAACCCGAGGCGCGTCGTGACGAGGCGTGGCGTGGCGAGGTGGGCGGCGAAGGAGGAGCGCGCGTGGATGTCCCTCTTGTTCTCATGCTCATACAAGTGGGGAAGGAGCCGCCCTTATAAAGAGGTCCAACTCCCTCTAAACTAGCAATGTGGGACTAAACTTTAGTTCCACCTCTTGCCTTGCACGAATGGGCTGCGTGGGCATCTAGGATTTATTAGGAATTTCTGAAACTGCTATTGGGCTAGGCCCAAATAGACAAAAATTCCAGCAATCCCCCACCAGATCCCAGAGGCACACAAAATTTGCTTTGGTCCCAAAACACTGTTTTATATACCGGTACTGCAGTGGAGACTGTTAAGTTGAACTTCCACCTAGAACTCTATGCTACACTAGTAAGCAACTTGAACAGTGGACTAGGCCTTGAACTGCAAGTTTTCTGCGAATCTAGCTTCACATAAAGCCTTGACCGATACGTGGCTACCGTGGGTCTTCCTTGTGGGTGGAGCTTGTGCATCATACTCTGTGACCTTTCATGAGTTTACTAGAGAGAACCCTACTCTCATAGATTGCGATGTTTAACAATCAGACTCATATAGGTGCGTTCTTCAAAAGATGTTCTGCAGGACAACATCTCTGCTTTAAAAAGCCACTTAGAACACATTAAGATATACATCAACCTGCCATGCAGATTAGGAGAGTATTGCATCTTCATGGAGTGGTATTTTAACAGTAAGGATACTCTCCTCTCAGTTGACCAACAGCTTGTCTTCCACATCTAATTCACGGGATCTCCGATCACAAAGAATAGGTTACCACTGTGAACAACTCATATTGTGGGTCTCATTCCCATCTCCCTCGATGCATTATCTATCACATTACGTGATAGACCCTTAGTAAAAGGATCTACCAGATTTTTAGACGTTTGGATATAATCCAATGCAATAACTCCGGAGTTTTTCATTTTTCTGACAGACTTTAACCTTCTCTGAACATGTCTTGATGACTTCATGTTATCCTTTGAGCTGCTCACTTTAGTGATCACAGTTTGATTGTCACAGTTCATAAGGATACCCGGTACAGGTTTCTCAACTACCGGTAAGTCATCCAAGAGCTGACAAAGCCAATCTGCTTCGACCGTAGCTGTATCTAGTGCTGTGAGTTCTGCTTCCATTGTTGACCTTGTTAAGATGGTCTGCTTGCAAGACTTCCAAGAAACAGCGCCACCTCCATGAGTGAATACATAACCGCTCGTGGCCTTTATCTCATCAGCATCTGAGATCCAGTTTGAGTCACTATACCCTTCAAGCACCTTTGGGTGCCCAGTGTAGTGAATTCCATAATTCGCAGTGCCTTTCAAATAACGCAAACTCTCTCTAGAGCTTTCCAATGCACATCTCCTGGTTTTGAGACAAACCGGCTCAGCTTGCTAACAGCAAAAGAGATGTCAGGTCTTGTAGCACTGGCTAAGTACATAAGCGAGCCAATGATCTAAGAATACTTCAATTGATCTCTAGCAATTCTTTGATTCTTTCGAAGCAGCACGCTAGCATTATATGGTGTTGGAGAGGGCTTGCAGTCACTATAGCCAAATCGACTCAAGATCTTTTCCACATAGTGAGATTGAAGCAATGTAATCCCACCATCATCATCTCTCAACAACTTGATGTTCAGAATGACATCATCCACTCCTAAATCCTTCATCTCAAAATAGCGAGATAGGAAATCCTTGACCTCCTTAATAACATTCAGATTTGTTCCGAAAATCAGTATGTCATCAACATACAAGCAAAGCATAACTCCCTTGCCCCCACCATGACGATAGTACACACATTTGTCAGCTTCGTTCACAACAAAGCCTGCACCTGTTAAAGTTCTTTCGAACTTCTCATGCCACTGTTTGGGTGCTTGCTTGAGTCCATACAAAGAGTTCAGCAACTTGCACACTTTCCCTTCCTGATCATCTATTACAAACCCATCTGATTGTTCCATATAAATTTCCTCATCCAACTCTCCATTTAGGAAAGCAGTCTTAACATCCATTTGATGAACGATAAGACCATGTGAGGCAGCTAGTGAAAGTAGAACTCGAATAGTGGTCAGTCGAGCCACAGGTGAGTAAGTATCAAAGAAATATTCACCTTCCTTTTGGGTATAACCCTTAGCCACGAGCTGAGTCTTGTACTTTTCAATAGTACCATCAGGCCTAAGCTTCTTCTTGAATACTCATTTGCATCCTATAGGTTTGCACCCATAAGGACGATCAGTTATCTCCCAAGTTTCATTCGCCAAGGTGGAATCCATCTCACTACGAACTGCTTCCTTCCAGTAGTCAGCATCTTCAGATGCATAGGCCTCTGAAATAGAACTGGAAGTGTCATCTATGAGATACACAAGAAAATCATCACCAAAATACTTTGCAGTCCTCTGTCTCTTGCTCCTAGTAGGAACTTCATTGTTCTCCTCCACAGGACTTTCAAAGTGTTCCATCGAGATGGCAGGTTTGGTAATTGTAACCGGTTCCTGATTCGATGAACTAGACATCTCCTGATTAGATGGGGTAGCCATATCCTTCATGGGAAAGATATCTTCAAAGAAAGTCGCATCATTCGACTCCATGATCGTACCAACATGCATGTCAGGTACCTCAGATTTTACAACCAAGAATCTATAACCAATGCTTTGAAAAGCATATCCCAGGAAAACACAATCCACAGTTTTTGGTCCCAGCTTCCGCTTCTTTGGAATTGGTACATTGACTTTCGCCAAACAACCCCATGTTCGTAGATAAGAGAGTTTTAACCTTTTCTTCTCCCATTCCTCGAATGGAGTTATCTCTTTGTTCTTTGTGGGAACTCGATTTAGGACATGACATGCTGTCAATATCGCCTCCCCCCACCATGCCTTGGAGAGACCCGATGTGTCTATCATGGCGTTAACCAAATCAGTTAGAGTATGGTTCTTTCTTTGGCCACCCCATTTGAGTGAGGTGAGTAGGGAGGCGTCCTCTCATGGATTATACCATGTTCCGCACAAAAAGCATCAAATTCATTGAAAAAATACTCTCCACCACGGTCGGACCTAAGCCTCTTGATTTTTCGATCAAGTTGGTTTTCCACTTCAGCTTTATAGATCTTGAAAAAGTTCAAAACCTCATCCTTAGATTTCAGAAGATACACACGGCAGTATCTAGTGGAGTCGTAAATTAACGTCATGAAATATTTCTTCCCACCTTTTGTCAAAACACCATTCATTTCACATAGATCTGAATGTATAAGTTCTAGTGGTGCAAGATTTCTCTTCTCTGCAGTCACGTGAGACTTACGAGGTTGCTTAGCTTGCACACACACTTGACACTTAGATCCCTTGACAGTGGTGAAACTAGGGATTAAGTTCAACTTCGCTAGTCGCAACATGCAACCAAAGTTAACATGACAAAGATGTGAATGCCACACATTTGATTCACTATTGTTGCAAATATGATTAACAACTTTATTGCAAACGTCTGATAAGGATAAACGAAACAGGCCTCCTGACTCATAGCCTTTACCAACAAAGGTTCCATCTTTGGATATTACAAATTTATTCGACTCAAAGACAAGCTTATAGCCATCTCTACACAGAAGAGATCCGCTAACACGATTTTTATTGACGGAGGGGACATAATGCACGTTCTTCAGCCGCGTGATCTTCCCCGAAGTAAACTTCAGATCGACCGTGCCAACACCATGAACAGAAGCACTTGAACCGTTGCCCATTAGCACGGTTGAAGTCCCTGCGGTCTGATAAGACGAAAACATGGAAATATCACCGCATACATGCACATTAGCACCAGTGTCAATCAACCAATCAGGAGAATGACATACTGAAAGAATAGTGGGAAATATACCATACCCAGCATCCTTCATGTCAATGTCTCCGATGACAACATTAGCGGTCTTGCCGCCTTTCCCAGGATGACGCTTGTCATAGCGATTAGGACAACTAGGAGCCCAATGATCAGGATCTCCACACACATGACAAGCACCTTTCTTCTTGTCACTCTTCTTCTTGAAGTTCGTGTGTTGTACAACCTTGTTCTTCCCATCAAACTTTGCTTTACCATCAAGCTTGCCCTTGTTCTTGAACTTGTGGGACTGGAAGTTTTTCTTCTGTACCAGATTGGCACTAGATCCTCCCTCAATACCTCGAGCACGTGTGTCCTTTGCTCTCGCCTTTTCTTCCACATCAAGAGTACCAATGAGATCCGGAACGGAAAACTCCTGTCTCTTATGCTTCAGTAAGGTAGCAAAGTTCCTCCATGAAGGAGGAAGCTTAGTGATGATACCCCTGGCAACAAACTTGTCCGGTAGCATGTAATTGAAGTGCTCAAGTTCTCTAGCAAATGACTGTATCTCATGAGCCTGCTCAACCACGGAGCGCTCTTCAGTCATCCTGTAATCATAGAATTGCTCCATGATGTACAGCTCAGTGCCGGCATCCGAGACCCCAAACTTGGCCTCGAGTGCGTCCCACATATCTTTTCCATTGTCAATTGACGCATAAGCATCAACTATGTTCTCACCAAGAAATCTCAAGAGAGCAGCCTTAAACAAGGTATCCATTTTCTGAAAAGCTTGTGCATGTTGGGCATCTTGCTCTCCTTCAGGTTTGCCAAGAGTGGCGTCATAGCAGCTCATGGTCTAAAACCATAAGACTGCTCTCACGCGGCACCTCTTATAGTGGATACCCTCAAACATAGGAGGTCTCATGGAAGCAGCAGAACCACTCGGGGTAAATTGCCTATAATAAGATTTTTGGATTGTTGGAAATTTGAGCAATTTACCGAATGATTTTATTAACAAAAATACCAGATAAAGCATGACTAAAATAGCAAATATAAAGCAAGTCATGCAATCTGACAGAGAGAAGGTAAACATCATCTGCATATATGAACTTGAGCTAAACACATCTAGAACAGACACTAGATGAAGTTGCTTATACAAAACAGAACCTAACATACGTAGGGCAGAAACTAGAGCCAAGAACTGTAGCCGGACTTCTAACAGAAAGGAGAAAAACACGTACGGCACAGCAGCAGCAGAAGCGCTGGACTTGGGGTCGGTGTCCTCGCCTGCCATGTCGTCAAGGAGGTCGTGGACATCGGGAAAGAAGTCGTCGTCGGGGAAGTAGTCATCGGCGACCGGATAGTTCGTGATGAAGCAGCCAGTAGTCGCGCTGAGCGCTCCCCAAAAACCTTATCACCCTTCTCACATACAGGACTCAAAAGGTGCGGTCTCGGAGGCCTACTGTCTCAACGTGCGGTGCATGCCGCAAGCCGGGATGAGGAAGACAGCAACAGCTCAGAGATGGAACCGATGGCGAGGGAAGGCGTAGTTCTGGTGCGTCTCTCTGAGAGGAGCGACCTTCCTTTTATAGGCGTAAGAGAAGGAGGCGAGAGGGCAGCAACGGAAGGTGAAACGACAAGATGAAGACGAAGCGAACAGCCAGTAGCCGAAGGGCTGCACCATTCGCATTCAAACTCCACTATCGCAGAAACTTTTCAGCTTCCGTGTGAGCTTTCGTATACCTGTAGTGCGTGGCAAAAATTTAGACATCGGCTCGGCTCATTCCCGCAACCCACGGCGCGTCGTGACGAAGCGTGGCGTGGCGTCGCGAGGCGGGCGGCGGAGGAGGAGCGTGTGTGGATGTTGTAGGAGATATGCCCTAGAGGCAATAACAAATACTATTACTTATCTCCGAGTTCATAATTATGTTTATGTTCCATGCTATAACTGCAATGATTCTCGAGTCTGCAATATCCACGAGGCTCGGAGGAAGACTCATATGCACGTGTGGAATAATAAACGGTAAGAAGTATTCCTAGTTTGGCCTCTAAGACTAGCTCAAGTGTTGCATGATGGTTCTATTTTCCTGATCATGGGCATGTCTATGGCAGCAACTTTGAGGGCACAATGTTAAGAGAACATATGTGTTGAAACGACCCGGTTTGATGTTATGCTATGAGATTCATTCGTCACAAGTTAATGGTAAATAACACAGAGATGGTTAACATTTGCATGATTCCTTAGACCATGAGAGTATCGAGTTTCTTCATGCTTGCTTCATGAACTTTGGGGTTTGTTAAACGTCATCCGTAAATGGGTGGCTATTACGGCGGCTTACGGGTTCATGGAAAAGTGTGTCAAGTAACTTGATAGCTCAAGATTGGGATTTGCTCCTCCGACGACGGAGAGATATTCTCGGGCCCTCTCGGTGTTACAGTATCCATCATCGTCTGGCCAGACACTTTGTGATTTGATCACGGGGATGCCGGAACACGGAAATGAGAAAAGAGAACAAAACCAGTAACGAGGAAACTAGCATAGTGGACAAGTTGTTGATCCACGGGGATGCAAGTAAATCTCACCTCGGGTCTTTGTAACATATCGTGAAGCAACAGGAATAGCAAACGGCAACTGGAGGTTCACTCGAATATTCGTCCGTGTGGGTATAGGGGTCAATATGGATGTCCACGGCTCCGATGTTGATCATTGATCGGAAGGGGTTCCGGGTCATGTCTATACTTCACCGAACCTATAGGGTCACACGCTTAAGGGTCATCTATCTGTTGAATACTAGACAAGGAGTCTGAGAGAAAATCACCAAAAAAGTTTCGGACACCGGAAAAGTTTCAGACAGCGGAATCATACCGTAGAGAGAGGTCATCGGATAAGTTTCGATGATACCGAAAAGTTGTTTCGGGATATACCATTAAGTCAAATTGGTTTCGGCACATGCCTGATAATTCTTGGAGGGTGCCAGAATAATTCTAGAAGCTTTTTGGAATTTTCTGAGATAAAAACCGGAAATGTTCCGGAGCTGCCGGAACCACTTCAGATGTGTTTCGCAGATGAAAATCACTAAAATGGAATTGTTCCAGAACGCATTGAAAATTATTATGGTGGCTTTTGGAAATGTTCTAAGCCCACATAAATATTTTCAGTTCGAACGGACGCTGAAAAATGTCGTCGTGAATAGTGAAAGTGCTTTTTGGGATATTTTATGGAAAGCCACCTTTTGGGGCTTTTCTCGAAAGATCTAGGGACATTGATGGATTGGGAGGACCTCATGGGGGCCCCCAAGGGGTGTGGCCGGCCACACTTGGGGCTCCACCTTGGAGCCCCTCTTGTTCCTTGGTTTCACTCTTATGCCCTTGAGGAAGGACTTCATTCATGTGCATTTTGGGTTTTTGTGTTAAACTACCCTACCCCTTGGGATTTCCTATAAATAGAGGTGGAGGGGCAGCCCTCCACACTCACTCTTTCTCACATACAAGTGCCATGCATGATCTGGCTTCTTCTCTCCCTCCCACAAAAAGAGTTTCGTAGAGCCGTAAGGCTGTCTGGGTTCCGGCAGGAACTAGTTCTGGATGGCGAAGCCCTGCTGGATAGATGACACCGTATGTGTGCAACTCTGTAGAGAGATGGTAGTTTCGGTCTTAGTTTGTGAGTGCCTGCCGAAGGGCTGTCCGTGTGACCGTCCAAGTTTCAAAGGTCCTCCCAAAGGGCTGTCCGAGTGACTGTTCGAGTTTCGAAGGTCCTCCCGAAGGGCTGTCCGCGACACCGTCCGAGGGGCTGTTCGACCATCTCCCGGAGGGCTGTCTGAGGAGCAGATGAGGGTATACATCCTTGCGGTTGGGAGGTTGTAAATCCTAGTTGCGGGGATTTACACTGCCGTTCGTCATCGACTCTACTTCCCGCTGCGCTATGAGTCGGTAACGAAAAAGATCTAACCATGTATGCAGTTTCCATAGTGGTCCTAGGCTGGTGCGTAGGTCGGAAATTTTTTGTTTTCTGCTGCATTCCCCTACAGTGGCATCAAGAGCCGTGCTATGCGTAGATGCAGGTTACGATCTAGAATACATGGAGATGTATGGGTATTGCATAATATAATTTTGGAGTAGATGAGATCTATTGCTGAAAATTATTTATGCGGGTGACAGATGAAATCTGTTACCCGATGTTCTTGTTGCTTCCTTAGAATTTGCATTTGCTCAATCTCGAGACAGCATGGTGGAATTTGACAAAGTTCTGGCAATCCGTGATCCTGATGGATCATGGAAGTGCTACCAGTTCTTTGGGTTCTGCCGTAGTCAAAAGAAAGATGAAATTCGCAGATGAAAGGGCATTGCAGACATGATCTGCATGGGGGTCATGTGTATGACGAAGTTTAGTATGGGGCTCGAGATTTAATTATCTCATGTTTCATACACCCTGAGATGTTAATCTAGCAACTTGAATAATCATACTTGATGATAAAACGTTGGTAGCTGCGGTTTAAGTCGAAACCTTAGAAGCCACGAAAAACAAGTTTTTGCATGAACCGATTAGAAACGTCTGACTTGGTTTTGCAGGGGGGTTTGCATGTGCATGTGATGTGGTATAGCAATGCTCATATTCAATTTGATTATGTATGAGATGACTATATGATGTAATTAACATGACCTGCGTGTCATGATTTGGCATGATGGCTGGAGCCATATGATTGCACTTTAATGACCTGCGTGTCAACCTTAAGTAATGCATTTATTTTATCCGCTATGGAGATAGCAATATTATCCGGTGCATCGACAAGGTGGTGGCAATCTTAGCGAAGGTGAACACCGACGCAAATGCCGAAGACGAAGAAATGAAAGACTTCTCCGTCAGAAAGGGCTATACCATATCATGCTATTATGAATTGCCTGAGATGTTTATCCCTTATGATGCACCCTTCTTGATTGCGCGGTAGTCTCTTTTTATTAGGGTGATCTCTCACAAAAATATCAAGTAGTTAGTGTTCTCCCAAGTGTAGCACCGTCTGAAATTCGTATCTTTTCGGGGTGCGCCATGTACACATGAGCACGAATGAATCGAGAGGAATGAGGCGGGTGAGGTTAGACCTCGCAGCAAGATCACTTGGTTGCCTTTGACGTTCAGGCAAGAGAGTCCTGAGCTCGGAACATGCCCATCGAAAGATGAACAAGAATCACATAGAGATGTGATCGGCAAGTTGGCCTACCGATTGAAATTTGTGTCATCAGTGATGAACTCGTCAATGGCATCGAATAGAAATATGGATCTTGAATTACTCTAAATCAATTATGAGAGATATTGATTTGAGTGGGAGCGCACTGTTGAATTAACATGCTTAATTCTCAGTGCAATTAATTATGAATACTGTCTAAGTGTTTCTTGCAAAATAGTTGTAGAATAATGGGTCGCGTTTCCACCTTCCCTGTTAAAATTGAATAGCTGTTAAATATCTGGTTAAAACTTTACGATTGGTAACGTAATGTGAGGATTGCCCTCAAAAGTGCCGAGAAGGACTTTGTCCTATTGCATGCTTTCCGTATCCTCCCGCTAATGCTATGGATCATGTGACTCTCGTCCTTCGATCCAAAAGCTAGAATTCTGTTATGATCAAGTGGAATATGTTTGCTTCCATGAAACCCAAACTTCGAAAGTTGGGATAGTTATATGATATTCATGGAACTGAAAATTAATTTTTAGATACAAACAAAGGCTGAAAGATATGAAATATCCAAAGTAATGTTTGTTTGCAAGTATTAGTATAAGTGTTTACTATGCATTTGACTATTGGGAAAGGGATCCAGAAGAACGTCTGTCATATGATGAAAGGTGAATAAAACAACAACTTAAAGAGAAAGGAAGTGTCCAAAGGGTGTTAGTGTGCCTTACACGCCTAGGAAGTCCGGGGCTAACGCCACTCTTAAGTTGGGTGCTTCTTTTGCGAGTAGGAGAAATACTAAAAGTTAAACTGTTAGAAGTATAAAGGCAGAAAGAAAGATGACTGGAATATCCAGCTCATGTATGAATGTCATGCAAGTTTTTGATGTATAAGTAGGTTGGTCAAAGATATAGTTCTTGGGAATTATGGTTAAACATGTTAATCACTAATTCTTGGGTATTGTGAGTTAACCACAAAGATACCCGCTTGATTGCATTCTGTTGCGAATCAATGTAAGAGCTACTATGTCCTAAAAAGACTAGCCAGAAATGAGGTTAAGGTATACACAGGGAACATAGTAAATGTTACTATACCTTCCATCGGTGTATTGTCGTCTATATTTATTTTCATAATTCATTTAGAGTTTTACAAACTCTAGCCCATTGCATCAGGTATCTTGCAAGAAGGTTGTTCATAAGAGAACTTTTTATGTTCGATGTTATGAATAACACAAGGGCCATACGTTCATTATGAATGAGATGTATGTTATGAATATTGATAATAATAATAAAATACCTCTGGGTTTACTTTCATAATTCATTTTAGAGTTTCATACACTCTAGCCCATTGCACAATGTTTGTTGCAAAAGAGTTGTTCATAAAACCAACAATTGTTGTTAAGTATTATGAATAACATGAAGGGCCATGCTTCCATCCAAGATGGGATGCATGTTATGAATATTGATGGTAATATGATACATCCATAACGCTGATGCTAAATGTCACGAGACTATGAGAATACCACACATGTGTGGCACTACATTTGGTCACATTGGAGAAACCCGCATGGAAAAATTCCATTATGATGGATTTTGAAGTCGTTTGATTTTGAATCATCTGACACTTGCAACTTTCCTCCGAAAAGTGAAGTGACTGAAATACCGTTCACAGACCATAAGGAACGAGCAACAAACTTATTGGTGATCACACATTTTGATGTGTGTAGTTCAATAAATGTTGTTGCAAGTGGTGAATTTATTTATCTTCAGAAATGACTCAAGTAGATATATGGATATTTACTTGATGATACGTAAGTCTGGATCTTTTGAAATCATTCGAAAGGTTTTCAAAAATGAAGTAGAAGTTATTGTAACAAGAAAATTATGTTTCTGCAATTTGATTGCACAAAGGAATATTTGAGTTACATGTTTAGTGAATGTCTGATGAGTTGTGAAAGGGGTTTCATAACTTGCACCTCCCGGAACACCACTGCAAGTGAAAAGTCCATGGAGATGTAATCTAACCATTTATGACATGGTAAGATCAAAGATGACATAAATAAATTTGCCATTATCCCTTTTAAAGTGATGCTTTAGAGACTGCGACTTTTACACTGAAAAGAGCTACATCAAGTTTGATGAAATGAAGCCATGGTATGGTACGCCCAACCATGTTATATCTTTTCTTAACATTTGGAATATGGGGCTTGTGTAAAAGGTTACAAACCTATTCCAAATCAGACAAGTGCTACTTTGTAGGTTATACCAAAATGTTGGGTATCCCTCCCTCACTATACCGAGGCAATTAGTTTTGCCGCGAAACGGTGTGCTTTTAAAGAGAATGGTTCTTTCAAAAAGGTGAGTGGGAGAATAGTGCAACTCGACGAGATAAACAGTATCTTCGTCATCAGATCAAAGGAAAGAGACCTTGGAAGTAATTCCAGAGTTTCCTACTGCGACTGATACGGAAGTCTCTACAATAAAATGTATGAACTTCGGTCGAACTTGCAGCTGAACCACGTAGGCAAGGCTCGTTCCAACCTCTCAGGTGCGCAAACGAGATATTGTTGTTAGACAACATTATACCTACGATACACAAGGAAGCGTTGATGGGCCCTGACTCCGAAATTGTATAAATGCCAATACAACCCGAGTTAGTTTCCATATAAGTGATTCAAGATTAAAACCTTGATACACCTTTCGGAAGACTTAGAGTCTAAAGAATATTTATGGAACTTAAAACTGATACGGATAAAAATGTTTTATCCATAAAGCTCGACTTGTTGAAATAACAAGTTCAAGAGTTAACTACGATGAGTTTGTTTTCATCGTAGCGATGCTTAAAGTCGGTTCGGGTTGAACTAGCAATTAACACATATTTCAAACATGAGATATGAAACATGGATAACAATAGGATTTCCATCTGATGGAAATGAAACCAAGGACTTGCATGTGTTACAGTCCAAGGCATTTTGTGTATCCAGAGGATGCTAGTAAAAGTGCAAACTTCAGAGTTCCAGCGATGGATAGAGGAGAGCAAAATGGAGTTCGAATCTTCGTGCTTTGATGAAATGGTCAAAGGGGTTTGACTTCATCAATGGGTAACGAAGATGCTTGTAATTCAAGAAAGTAAGTGGGAGCGTAATAATATTTCTAAAAGCCTTGTGTGCTTGACACATTGTTAATTATAAATAAATTTCTTGACACAAATTAGGACTTCATTTGAAAATAGTTTTTTGATGAAGTGCTTAGGCTAAATAGCCTCAATATTAGGCATAATGATCTATGGAGATAGATTTACCTAATAGGGTATTGACAAGGTGCTAAAACCTTTTAGCATTTAAAATCGCCAAGGAGTGATTCTTGTCGGAGTCACATGGAAGAGTTTTTTGCAAGTTTCGGTGTCCCATAACACCGATGAGCAAAATACATGATGCAGATTCCACACACTTTTGTGTTTGGATTAATCATGTATTCCATGGTATGTAAAACAACCAGATATGTCCGATACTCCCAAGATGTTGCGAGTATGGATACTAAAGTGATCAAAGTACTGATCGTGGGACAACAGTGAAGATGTCATTGAGTACTAGAGTAAGTACTGATGATATGTCTTCTTGCAAGCGGAGATCATGAAGAGTTCGTTGTAAAATGTTACATCGATACAGTCTTCACCTTTTCTCCATGCGATTTTCGATTTAAGTTAAGGGTTTTGTGTAATACACAATATGGTGGCACAGTAGTTGGAAATTGTTCCCAACAGGATACTGTGGCGAATTCTATAACAAATGACTAAGTATGTTGACGCTTTAGAAGCGACAAACAAGATGTTGAATAATATAGTTCATTCATGAACTTAGTATGGTTCCAAAATGGCTTTTGTCAATGGGACACTACTGCAGGTAGTTTCTCCATAACTCAGTCCGAGGAATCCAGGTTCAACCTGTGATTCACATTTATACAAAGCCAAGTCCGCATAAAATATGAATTTTGTGAAAGCGTGAAAACGCGAGGATATGCAGAGATAAACACAGAGCTGAAGTTGTCAGATCCGATGGACATCAGGCTATACCACATGCGAAGCAATTTTTACATCGGTATGCTATAGGTGTAAAGTGCATTAGCATTAACTAGATTATTGACTCTAGTGCAAGTGGGAGTCTGTAGGAGATATGCCCTAGAGGCAATAATAAATACTATTACTTATCTCCGAGTTCATAATTATGTTTATGTTCCATGCTATAACTGCAATGATTCTCGAGTCTGCAATATCCACGAGGCTCGGAGGAAGACTCATATGCACGTGTGGAATAATAAATGGTAAGAAGTATTCCTAGTTTGGCCTCTAAGACTAGCTCAAGTGTTGCATGATGGTTCTGTTTTCCTGATCATGGGCATGTCTATGCCAGCAACTTTGAGGGCACAATCTTAAGAGAACATTTGTGTTGAAACGACCCGGTTTGATGTTATGCTATGAGATTCATTCATCACAAGTTAATGGTAAATAACACAAAGATGGTTAACGTTTTCATGATTCCTTAGACCATGAGAGTATCGAGTTTCTTCATGCTTGCTTCATGAACTTTGGGGTTTGTTAAACGTCATCCATAAATGGGTGGCTATTACGGCGGCTTACGGGTTCATGGAAAAGTGTGTCAAGTAACTTGATAGCTCAAGTTTGGGATTTTCTCCTCCGACGATGGAGAGATATTCTCGGGCCCTCTCGGAGTTACGGTATCCATCATCGTTTGGCCAGACACTTTGTGATTTGATCACGGGGATGCCGGAACACGGAAACGAGAAAAGAGAACAAAACCAGTAACGAGGTAACTAGCATAGTGGACAAATTGTTGATCCACGGGGATGCAAGTAAATCTCACCTCGGATCTTTGTAACATATCGCGAAGCAACAGGAATAGCACACGACAACTGGAGGTTCACTTGAATATTCATTCGTGTGGGTATAGGGGTCAATATGGGTGTCCACGGCTCTGATGTTGATCATTGATCGGAAGGGGTTCCGAGTCATGTCTATACTTCACCGAACCTATAGGGTCACACGCTTAAGGGTCATCTATCTTTTGAATACTAGACAAGGAGTCTGAGAGAAAATCACCGAAAAAGTTTCGGACACCAGAAAAGTTTCGGACAGCGGAATCGTACCGCAGAGAGAGGTCATCGGATAAGTTCCGATGATACCGAAAAGTTGTTTCGGAATATACCATTAAGTCAAATTGGTTTTGGCACATGCCTGATAATTCTTGGAGGGTGCCAGAATCATTCTAGAAGGTTTTTGGAATTTTCTAAGATAAAAACCGGAAATGTTCCGGAGCTGCCGGAACCACTTCAGATGCGTTTCGCAGATGAAAATCACTAAAATGGAATTGTTCCAGAACATGTTGAAAATTATTATGGCGGGTATTGGAAATGTTCTAAGCCCACATAAATATTTTTAGTTCGAACAGACGCTGAAAAATGTCGTCGTGAATAGTGAAAGTGCTTTTTGGGATATTTTATGGAAAGCCACCTTTTGGGGCTTTACTCAAAAGATCTAGGGATGACATGGATTGACTGGGAGGCCCTCATGGGGGCCCCCCAAGGGGTGTGGCCGGCCACACTTGGGCTCCACCTTGGAGCCCCTCTTGTTCCTTGGTTTCACTCTTATGCCCTTGAGGAAGGACTTCATTCATGTGCATTTTGGGTTTTTGTGTTAAACTACCCTACCCCTTGGGATTTCCTATAAATAGAGGTGGAGGGGCAGCCCTCCACACTCACTCTTTCTCACATACAAGTGCCATGTATGATCTGGCTTCTTCTCTCCCTCCCACGAAAAGAGTTTCGTAGAGCCGTAAGGCTGTCTGGGTTCCGGCAGGAACTAGTTCTGGACGGCGAAGCCCTGCTGGATAGATGACACCGTATGTGTGCAACTCTGTAGAGAGATGGTAGTTTCGGTCTTAGTTCGTGAGTGCCTCCTGAAGGGCTGTCTGTGTGACCGTCCAAGTTTCAAAGGTCCTCCCAAAGGGCTGTCCAAGTGACTGTTCGAGTTTCGAAGGTCCTCCCGAAGGGCTGTCCGCGACACCGTCCGAGGGGCTGTTCGACCATCTCCCGGAGGGCTGTCTGAGGAGCAGATGAGGGTATACATCCTCGCGGTTGGGAGGTTGTAAATCCTAGCTGCGGGGATCTGCACCGCCGTTCGTCATCGACTCTACTTCCCACTGCGCTACGAGTCGGTAACGAAAAAGATCTAACCATGTATGCAGTCTCCATAGTGGTCCTGGGCTGGTGCGTAGGTCGGAAATTTTTTGTTTTCTGCTGCGTTCCCCTACAGATGTCCTTCTTGTTCTCATGCTCATACAAGTGGGGAAGGAGCCTCCCTTATAAAGAGGTCCAACTCCCTCTAAACTAGCAATGTGGGACTAAACTTTAGTTCCACCTCTTGCCTTGCACGAATGGGCTGCGTGGGCCTCTAGGATTTATTAGGAGTTTCTGAAACTGCTATTGGGCTAGGCCCAAATAGACAAAAATTCCAGCACTTCTTGCTCCAACCCACTTTTTGTCAGGCCCACGCCTCATCCTCCTAGCGTCATGTTCCCACCTCCACCTGCCATCTCTTCTTCTCATGTTGCCACCGTGGGAATGCAGTGATGCAGCAAAGCAAGGAGCAGAGATTTCTCCTGCCGTCCTTGGTCGCTGGGCGAGGGCTCGTCCATGGCAGCAAAGACATCTACAGCTTCGACCCGTCCTGATCCGTCCCTCTCTGTTCGTCAGGGAGAGAGTACATAAGAAAGAGAAGGAGAGAGATCTGAAAGAAGGGATCGGAGAAGAGGGAATACCATGGGAGACGACGCCGATGCCGACGCACCCACTCCGGCAGGGTCTCACGCTGGAGCTCGCCCTCGCCCACCATCATGCGGTGCGGCAGCGACCCCGGCTCCTCCTGTTGAGCATGGAGGCGGAGGGAGGGGACGAGGAGACACGGGAGGAGGAGAGGCAGGGGAGGAGGAGGAGGTGGTGGAGGCGGCGAAGACGAGGCTGCGGGGGTGGGATAGATGCTTTGTGATTTGTGAATGCCACGTGTCATCCATCAGGATGGGTCTCACCTGCTAATCCGTGAGACCTGGTCTCATAGAATTCTTTTGGGGGGGGGGCGTGGATGAGGGAGAGGGAGGAGATATTTTCACGAGAGACAGAGGGCTGCCCAATCTTGACTTTTTCCTCGTGCGGTGAACCATCACGTAGCGTCCAGAGAAACCCAGCCTCTGGTCGCTGGCCCCCACGGCCTCACGACCCCACTCGTCATCTCTGATGAAGCGGCCATAGACGTGAAAAAAAACCACTACTAGGAAAAGGGTTATAGATGATATGGCCACTAATGGCGCACCAGACATGTGGTGTGCCATTACTATATTCTAATGGCGCACCATGTGTCGGTGCGCCATTAGTAATATATTACTAATGGCGCACCTGGTGTGTGGTGCGCCATTAGTAGTTTTGAAAGAAAACATTAAAAAAATTGTTACTAATGGCGCACCGTTGTATAGTGCGCCATTACTAGTTGACATAGTAATGGCGCACCACACCGGCCGTGCGCCATTAGTAGTTTTGAAAAAAAATAAAAAAATTTGTTAGTAATGCCGAGCCCCACCTCCCCTCGCCCCGTCGCCCCCTCCCCTTGCCGCCCCTTGCCCCACCTCCCCTCGCCCCATCGCTCCCTCTCCCTTCCCCTCGCCCCTCGCCCCCCTCCCCTCGCCCCGTCGCCCCCCTCCCCTCGCCCCGTCGCCCCTCCTCCCCTCGCCCCATCGCCCACCCTCCGCCCTGCTGCCGCCGCCGCCACCCGCCACCGCCCCCGGATCCAGGCTCGCCGCCGGCCCTGCGCCCGCGCCGCCCCTGGAGCAAGGCTCGCCACGGGCCCCCTACGTCTGCCTCGCCCCCCCCCCCCGACCTCCACCGTCATCAACTCCTTCGTCTACCTCCGCTGAACGAGCTAGGAGGCACCGTATGCTTGGGATCGAGCCGGTTTCTCTGCCACGGCCGCGACATCTCGCCGTCGATCTCCACCACCGGCGCATCCCGGCCTCGCCGAGCTCGTCCACGGCCTCCTCGAGGTGAGCCTCCACCCGTCCCCCCCGTCTTACTCTCTTCCTGATGCCGTATGTCGCCACCCCCACGCCTCCCAAGCTCCGGCCGTGGGCCGTGCGTCGCGCCACAGCGCCATGCGTGCCTCGTCGCGCCCTTGGCCGCGACCAGCCGTGCGTTAGCTGTCCACTGGTCGCGTCCGGCCGCGCGTGCGTGCGCCCTCGCCACCCATTGCTCCCACGCTCGCCCTGCCGCTGCTCCCCTGTTGTTGCTGCTGTCCCATGTCGCTGCGTGATGCTCATGCTGCTTACCGCGTACTGCTGTTGTGCTGCTCTTGCTACTTGCTGCTGGCGAGCTGCTACTGCTCCTCACTACTATTGAGTCGATTTAGGTTTAGATAATTAGGAGAAGAAGAAAGTTGAAAAAAACAAGAAGAAGTAGAAGAAGAGGAAAAAGGAAATAATTCTGTCACTAGGGCCGCTCCGTTTTAGTTACTAGAGTTGGCCAATGCGACAAGCGCAACGATTCCAATCTACGGTGGGGCATTTGTTTTTTGCTCAACTCTTTACTGGAGTCAGTGGTAGCACAATTTGGTGTTGGTAATTTGTTTGCATGTGTCGTCGTGGCTTGTGAGTACTACTAGTAGATTCAGTGTTAATTTTGTAGACAGACACAACTCAATCAAAAATAAATAAATTTGTAGACTGACAGAGGGGGAGGACTATCACCGGGGTCATCATCTCGGCTGCATTATTGGACCATCTACCGTCTCTGGTACGCAAGGCCTCTGCACTTTCCTGGATTTTTCATTAGTTTAGTTTTCTCGGACAGAATTATTGCATGAATGTGGGGTATAATTGTTAGGATGTAACAATAATTAGTATTCGAGAAGAATGATATTAAATAACATAGTGGCCTGTGATGTATTTTCGTACCGAAAATGCATTTGGCACTAGTCCTGGCTTAACAACATCATGTGTGGGAAGCGGGAACTTCGAAAGTGCATTGGTGTAGTTGATTATCTTCTGCTCAAAATTTATGCTGCTATAATGTTGTATGATAATGTTGTAATGGTACTAATTGGTCTCTTCTGCTGCTTATCAGAGATAGGGGGAAGCAGCCACCGCCGCTCTGCCTCACCGGAGTACGAGTTGGATGCTTTCGAGTTCTTCAGTATCCTACTTGGGACTTCAGTATCAACCACGAGACAGGTATATAAAACGAGAGATCTCCCCTTCACCCATCTCATTATAATAACTCTGTTGTTTGCTACATCACTCCTTGTCCCAAATTGCAGAGGCTGCCTGACACTTTTATGAACATGCTGGGTGAAGATACGCCAGATAATGTGAAGCTCCGATAGGCCGGCAGCGGGGTTCGCAGGCTGTGGGACGTGGAGTTGGTGATCAAGGAGGGCCACATGTACCTGTGTCATGGCTGGGAGAAGTTCTACAGTGCCTACGACCTGCGGACCGGGTACTTTCTTCTCTGCAGGTACGATGATGACGCCACAATGCTCATCGTGAAGGTTTTCAACACGACTATGTGTCGCATGCGCTACGCTGACAACGAAGATGCCAGTGCGTTCTGCCTCTTCTTATTCCTCTGCATTTGGCTTTGTCTCACATCAATTGTTAACGATCATTGTTGCATTTGGACAGGCAATGGGAGCAGTAGCAGCGACACTGGCTACAGCCAAATCAGCAGCGATTATGGCTGTAGCAAAAGCAACAACGATTTTGGCTTTAGCGAAAGCAGCAACGATTCTGGCAGCAGCAAAGACAACAAGAAGGATGATCCGGACTGGAGTGGGGGAGAAGAGGAGCAGAGTGGGGATGAGGAGCTGCAGGATGACGATGGGCATCAGGCTGAGGATGACCTAGCGCTGGTGGTGGCTGACCAAGGGCAAGAGATGGTGGTGGCTGACCATGGGCAAGAGATGGTGGTGGCTGACCATGGGCAAGAGATGGTGGTGGCTGAGGATGACCTAGCGATGGTCGTGCCCGTCCTGCCTGAAGGTGGCCTCGCGATGGTGGTGGTGCCTGACAATGACCACGCACCGGCGGTGGCGCCGGCGATCCCACAGCTGGGCGACATGAGCACGCCAATTGTGGTAGAAGACTACATCCCGCTGCCTCCACCGCCTCGCCGCTCTTGGCGCATCAGGCCGAGGAAGGAGAAGGAGAAGAACAATGAGAACTGAACTATGTCAGGTATGTTAGATCTCCAAAATGATATATATATATATACTTAGTTACCTATGTTATCTCTAATATGCTTAGTTTCCTATAGGTTAGCTCCAAAATAACTTATGTTAGCACAAAATGATCAAGTTTACAAAATAAGCTTATAGTCTTTTTCTTATTCTTCTTATTCTTCTTCTTTTCCAAAATGACATAGGTTAGCTTCATTTTACCTAAGTTGGCTCTAATATGCTAACTTAGAGAGCTTATATGCTTAGTTTCCTATAGGTTAGCTCCAAAATAACTTATGTTAGCACAAAATGATCAAGTTTACATAATAAGCTTATAGTCTTTTTCTTATTCTTCTTATTCTTCTTCTTTTCCAAAATGACATAGGTTAGCTTCATTTTACCTAAGTTGGCTCTAATATGCTAAATTAGAGAGCTTATATGCTTAGTTTCCTATAGGTTAGCTCCAAAATAACTTATGTTAGCACAAAATGATCAAGTTTATATAATAAGCTTATAGTCTTTTTTTTATTCTTCTTATTCTTCTTCTTTTCCAAAATGACATAGGTTAGCTTCATTTTACCTAAGTTGGCTCTAATACGCTAACTTAGAGAGCTTATATGCTTAGTTTCCTATAGGTTAGCTCCAAAATAACTTATGTTAGCACAAAATAATCAAGTTTACATAATAAGCTTATAGTCTTCTTCTTATTCTTCTTATTCTTCTTCTTATTCTTCTTCTAGTGTTCTTCTTCTTCTAGTATTCTTCTAGTCTTCTTCTTCTTCTTCTCTTCTTCTTCTTCTTCTTCTAACTTCTTGTTTATCATTTTGCAGATTTGATTTAATTCACGGAAGCTTGCATGGATGGAGTGCTTCTTTTCCATTTGTGTTTTCATTTTGCATCAATATGAAACTTTTGTGAATTGATGGACAACGGTGTTGGATGAACAATGTGAAACTTTTGTAACATGTAACGATGGAACTATGTGTTGGCTATGTATATATATATGATGAAACTTGTGTGTTGGATATGATTGTTATATGGATGCTTGTTGTATATATATGTGTTGGATATCTCATATGTGAAATAGTGACCTGAGATTAAGAAAAAACGAGTTTTTTAAAAAAAAAATGTTACTAATGGCGCACTTCCATGTGGTGCGCCATTAGTATACCAGATACTAATGGCGCACCCGTGGGATACTAATGGCACACCTGTGGTGTGCCATTAGTATACCAGATACTAATGGCGCACCTGTGGTGCACCATTACTAAAATATTCTAATGGCGTGATGCTAGTGGCGCACCAGTAGTGCGCCATTAGTAGGCAAAACTGGTGCGTCACTAGCATGCCTTTTCCTAGTAGTGAACCAACGGCTGGCCAGACGCCAGCGGCCAAAAAAACACTATCGCTACACCAGTAACTCGATCGTGCGGTTCAAAAACGTAGTGCGCGCTTGATGGCGCTAGATCGGCAGGTTGCGTAGCTTGATTTATATATTCAATTTGTTTTTCGATTTTTGCTGCGAGTGTGTATGGTGTGTGCATGCATGCGTGTGGTGTGTGTGTGCGTGTGCGCGCGTGTGTTTGTCCGTGCATGCGTGCTGCCTCGACGAGATTTTCCATGGAGACGAGAGCCAGCGTTGTTGAGGTGGGCCACCCCTTGTCGGCGTCAGGCCTTCTCCCACGCCATGCTCGACAAGCCGGACAACACCGTCGTCTCGACCGACGCCGTGATGTGCCTCGCCACGGTCAACCCCTTCATCTCCCTCGACATGCTCATGTTTTTCTTGTGCTTGTTGTGTGATATGGCCGACGTGCTCTTGCATGTATGCTCGACGGCAATGCGCTCCTAAATGCAGTCATGCTCGCACGTGACCACTCTTGATCACCTGCCGGATCAACCCCGCGAAGAACCGCATGGCCTTGCCACCATGGCCCTAGCTCCCGCCCTGCATCTTATGCCTCCTGTCATCGGCCGTCACGTCCATATCCTCACCATTTGAGTCCGAGATGATCTAATCGTCCATCGTGGTCAGGCATGCAACCGCCTTCATAGAAAACATGCATGGTTGGAGTAGATGCGGCTGGAGACGACCTCGTGGGTACTCCGTACGTGCTTTGATTGTCGAACAACGGCGACAAAGAGGTGTTGCAAGGGATGGCGTAGGGCGCCGTGTGGGCAAGCTTCACCGTAGGACGACGAACCGGAAGTTGCCCTAGATGGCGCACGCCTCCATGCAGCCCAGCATGTGTTGTGTGCTTGGCGTGTGTGTGCATGCGTCAGTGCGTTGCTATGTGTTGTTGTGCGTGTGTGTGGTTTGTATGAAAGACAAAAGATCTTTAGGTTAGCCTGCCCCGCTTGCACAGTTCTTCCCGGCTTGCACAGTTCTTGTTGTTTTATTATTTGTTTATTTTGCCAACTGACATATGGGCCCTCCATGACAGGGAGAGGACGCGGCGACCACAAGCTGCACTATATGCCACATAGATTATTTGACCAGTCAACGATCTGCCCTACAGATAGAATACCGAACTATACAGTTAGACAGTGACCGTATAATCACCGCAACTCGTATTTAATAACCGTATTGAGCGTATTTTGAAATTCAGTAACCGTATTGTGCTTCGACCTCAACTTCAGTGACCATCAATGTATTTATGTTTTCTTTCTTTTCTGGTTCCATTGAGTCGCTGGTGAAAGCCCGCCTCGCCCCCTTTCTTTGATTGCCTCGCTAACCTGGAGTATAGATGGGAGACGAGCGAGGGGCAGTCTTGTACATAGTAGTAGGTGCAGTGTTGTCTTGATTTAGAGGCGTATGGCGTGATGCCTGAGTGAATGCACTGCTGTGAAATCAAAATTGCACACGGTGGCTAGCGGTTGCGGTTGGCTGTGATGCTCCATGGCGGGGAGCTAGACGTAGATGGTGGGTACAGGGTTGATGAATCCCTTGATACGCTTTTTTTGCGAAAATGATTAGATCACCGAAAGTACAAAGTTACCTCAAACATAATAAAAATTACATTGAGGTCCGTGGACCACCGAACGACCATTCCCGCCGCCCGAACGAGCCGCCGACGTGTCGCTGTCGACGCTTCCATAACAGAGTCGGCCTGACCTTGTCGATGATAGCTGGAAAGTCGCCGTGCATGTGCCCCTAAGGACCAGTGCCCTTGAGCCGCAGTCGTCGCCATTGAATCGTTGAATCGATCTGAAGAACCTGACACCAAATATCATCATTACATATGCATGGCGAGAAACCCTAACCTCGCCGCCCCAAAGAGCTGGCAGGAATCTATGCTAGAGCTCTGTCTAATCCATCCCGACGGACGAACTTGAGGAGGATTGAAGCCCGGAAGACTTACTCGAAGAAGGAGCACCGTAATCCGTCCAAACGCTGCCCCTGCGAGGACGAAAACCCTACCTATCTACTAGCGGGAGTCGAGACACCAGGATTCTCCTCCCTGCCACCGGCCAAATAGCGGCAGGCGAAGGGGAGGCGTATCCACAGGCTCGCCCGCTAATATCGAGGGGAGGAAGGATTTCCCAAGTCGCCTTGGGAGAGAGAAAAGAAAATGGTACAATCCCCTTGATATGTTTCTGTTGGAAATTTGCCTTAAAGAGATATAATAATTGTATTGAAATATGTATGTGGCAACCATGTGGCAGATTGCAAAACTGCCACATGCATCACGCCGTCAGATCCGACTACCCTACTGATTTCCTTCCTTTCCCGCACGTCCTTCCCGACCGCAAAAATAATGCTTGGATTGGGATTTGATCTATGGTCTGCAGGTAATCAACGAAGGGAGCTAACCACTGCACCTATGGCACTCATTTTTGAACAAGCTAAGGGAAATACTATTTTTGACATGTTTTACCTTTAATATGTTAGCACTACAGAAATTGTTTCACCTATCAAACCTGGCTCATAAATTTTTCCCGTGGTAAATTCTCCAGCACCACCACAATAAATGATGCACCACCAACATGATAACTTCTGTATACCACACGGTACATTATGTGTAAGTAGCATGGTCATAAGCACTGAAGGCGTGATAACTTTGGTGAAAGCATCGTGGTAACTTTGATCATTGGGAAGAAATTTATATAAATACGATGGTAACTTTTTATCAAAGGAAAACAAGTTGTTAAAAACATACACTCGCCTCGTGGGGCTTTTTGGATGAACACAACACATGGCATGCCACGGAAAAGTCACATAATGTTTAGTGTCATGAGGGACACACGTGCTCGTGGGTTGGCCCAGAAAAACGGCCCACTTTGACCCGCTATAGGCGTGATAAGTTACGCAAAAACATCGTGGTAATTTTTGACCTATGGAAAAAGCTACTGAAACACACCCAGGTTTTTAGGTGTAAGTACCATGACAATATACGAACTGTAGACCCGGCAACTCACGTACAATTCCCCATGGTAACTTTGACCGGGGGAGGTTGATGTAAACATACCCTCATAACTTATGTGTAAGTACCACGTTATTTTACACATCGAAGACCTTATAACTTGTGTACAAAACATAGTGGTAACTTTGAAAGGGGTGTAGTTGTTGAAACATAGTACCTCCCTGCGTCCCAAATTTTTTATCTTAGATTTGTCTAGATACAGATGTATATAATACTAAAACGTGACTTGATACATCCGTATTTAGACAAATATAAGACAAGCTTTTTGAGACGAAGGGAGTACCTGGTAAGTTTTATGTAAATAGCACGGTAACTTACACAACACAGGCCTGATAACTTGCATACGAATACCATGGTAACTTTGACCTGAGGGGAAATCGTGGTAATTTTCTGTAATAACACAATTGTAAAAAAAAGGGTCAAAACGATTAGTTTCTTTAGTTTGAGCAACAAATAGCTAAGGGTGAGTTGGTTGTGGTGGTGTGCTTTGGTGCCACGGAGTTGTTGGTTTGAATCCCACATGCGTAATATTTTTTATCATGTGGTACTTTGAAGTGAAAAAAGTAGAGGTGTGACAGTTTTGCTTATATGGCACACATGTGCCAAATATCACAACCCAAGTTTATGATTAATGTTTATATCTTTATGCTATAACTGATATAGCTCTCAAGTCTACGATAACCAAGAGGCTTAGAGAGTAACTTATATGCACGTGTAGAATTATAAAATGGTAAAATAGATTCCTTAGCTTGCCTTTAGGACTAGCTCAAGTGTTACACAATGGTTTTGTTTTCTTCATCATGGGTATGAGTTAAGTGTAACTGAAGGACCCGGCTGCAATCAAATACAAGGTCATGTACTACTTACTCCCTTTGTTCCATCTCTACAAAGACTTATATTTAGGAACGGAGGGAGTACTATGCTTAGTGGACAATTAGAAGTCGCTTCATGAAGTAAATGGATCAGCTAGGGTCCAAACGGTTGTTGCTCACTAGAGCAAACCAGACAATTTATTTCCGTCAAGCGTTTAATGAAAAGGGGCGATGCCTGGTTGAAAAAAAAAGCATGGTCATGCAATTGGCGGTGTTTGTCGTATTTCTTTCAGCGAAATGAGACGCCGTGCAGTTGCTGATTTTTTTACAGCAAAGGATGCTCACATGGCACTTCGACGGCTTACCGGGCGTTGTCTGGTGGGGCGGCCCCTCAAATTTGCATGGTATGCTAAAGAACAGAGGGGACGCCCAATCAGACTTTATCAAACCCTGTCGGCTGGGGAGGCTTCTCAAGGTTGTTGGGGTGGGCTATGAGGTCCCGCCAGCGCGTGGAAACGTACTTGCAGCAGAGGGCAAACTTGTATGGCACGCGCGAGATGATCCCACCAGGAGGTCGTCAAGATGCCGGACATGGAGCTCCGCTTCGTGCCACGAAAAACAGTCCTAAAGTTTTAGGCGGCCGGGGTGAAACTAGGACATTGGGCCCTCAGAGCATGTCATCGGGACTAATATCCTAGCTATTTTCCTCATTTAATATTGCACCCAAATACTAAAAATTATTTACTCATGAGTTGGCATAATGGGAAGGGTTACCAAATCCAATGCATTATGTAAAAATAGTTTAACCATCTAACAAGAAAATACAAGACTTGTTTCTTTTCCTGAGTGCTTGCCTCTCTCTCTTTCAGAGAACAAATCATTTTAATGGGGAAGCATATATACAGACCAATCAATTTAATAGGAAATCATCTATACACTGCAATTAGCACCAGGGGCACTAGACAGATGCTATGTATTTATAGGTATAATATGTATATTTCCCTAAGCATCCCAGAATGACTCTGCATTGGACGTGGCCAAATAGCGAAATTGACTCATAAAACCTTACTCCTAATTATGATATTGAACTTACAAATGACAAAGCCTAATAATATATGTCTCAAACAACAGCCAAACAATCAATTATCGATGCCTGATGACAACAGTGAAGACGGACTATTGGTTATCCTTGTTTATATATAAGTATCAATGGGAAAAGCCAAATCGCCAGGGTATAAATACCTTCTCCATAATCATCCTCTTGTCTCCGTGATGGGGCATCTCCCAGAGATGAACTCCGGCTAGAGTTGCAGCGGCCAGATGCACGACGTGTGCGTCTCGTCCATCGTCTTACAACTGTTTCTTGCAGTCGCGGTGCTTACAGACGAGGAGACCAGAGATCACGGTTACGGATCAGGCGAGTGCACAGCGTGGTCCAAAAATATGTGAAAAGTATGTTAGTCCCAAAAATAATATTGACATGAAACAATATGATAGTCTGAAAAATAATATAAAATATTGCAAAAAGTATGTGAAAGTTGAATATTGGCATGAAACAACTAAAAATTATAGATACAACTGATACGTGTCAATTTGTTCTGTCCGCATGATTGGGAAGTGGACCGGCTGTAGCCCTACTAGTGCTTAATTTGATTATTAATAGTTTAGTAGTAGTACCATCCAGGACGGTTATAAGGGAATTCAACAAAAAAGTTCAGCACGAAGGAGTTCACTGGTTCAGTGCATGTGCGGATATTGGTGTAATTGGGTATTTAACTCTTGGTATGTACCTCATTATGCAACTCTCTAATATTATCATGTTGCCTGTCAAGTTTGCATTAGTAAAAAAAGGATCAAATGTGAAGCACATTAGTGCCGGTTTGATTTTGAGCCGGCACTAATGTGTCTATTAGTGCCGGTTCCAACGGCTAGCCGTTCGCTCTCATTAGTACCGGTTCGTGCCACAGACCGGTACTAAAGTGAGTGGTGGCAGGATGTTGTCAGTCTGGGGCTCCTCCAGCACTTTTAGTACCGGTTTGTGTTACGAACCGATATTAAAGGTCGTCCTACATAAACCCTTCGTCCACCCGAGCTCGCTCTGTTCTTCCCCTTTCCCCTCTCCTCCTCTGTTCTTCCCCTCTTCCTCGAGCTCATCACACATTTTGCCCAAAATTTGTCAAGATTTGAAGGCCCTCATCCATTCAAATGATCACAAAGGTTAGCAAATTTGTCCTTTCATCTCTCGTTGCTAGATTAGCTCTTGCAATGCTTTGTATAGTGATTAATTTGTGAGTTTAGTAATTTGGAAGGAATTATATGTGCTAATATTTGATTTATATGCAATTTGAGGTCAAAAATAACACTTATTTTGCATATGTAGTGTGGTTTACTTAGTGCCTTCTAAATCTCCGTCGTAACCACCGTCGATCGCCCGCACCGTCCCGTTGCCGGCACCACCTTGTGATGAGGCTCTTGTTCATGAATGTTTTACATTACCAAATTGATGTTTGTGTGATTTGGATATAGAGTTACTCGTATAATTATCTTACCCGTACGTTGTTTGTTATACATAGTGCCATGGTTTTGATATCCGTCCCCGTCGGCCCTCGTCCTTGTTATGATTCAGATGTGGTATATTCTCTTTTTAAAATTAGTTGTTGCATTTTATGTTTATGACAAATTATGCCCATCAAGTTGACATAGATATTTTTATCTAGAAGATATGTGAACCGGAAATTCCAACCGACCCTATTGTCGAGAGGTTAAATTTAGTTGAAAGAGAAAACGAGTATTTAAAAGAAAAATTGAAAAGAATTAAGGGGAAGAAGATGCAATTGGAGTTGCATGTTGTCGATGTCATCGATGATCACAAGATCAAGATGGAGAAAATGCGCTTGAAGATTAGAAAGATTAGAAAATATGCCATTGATAGTGAGGCTTGGTATCATTATGCTGTTGGATCAATTGTTACCTTAGTTGCAATCTTGATTGCATTTGTTGTTGCATTTAAATGCTTTAGCTAGAGAGTTATTTGTTTGTTGCATTTAAGTGTTGTATGAACTATATATATGTATGAACTTGTATTAATTTGGTCTTTTCAGTGTTGTGTAATAAAGATGAGCCGACAATGGATGTACGATGACCGATGCTCTCTCGAGTTCATTAATAGCGTGCATACTTTTCTGCTTGTCGCTGAGGCAAACAAGCGGGCGGGTGGTTTTATGCATTGTCCATGTGCTGGTTGTAAGAATGGTCACAGTTACTCTACCTCAAGAACCATTCACATCCACCTATTTAAGTCCGGTTACATGCCCCACTATCATGTTTGGACCAAGCACGGAGAACAAGGGGTTATGATGGAAGACAATGAAGAAGAAGAGGACGACGACAGCTATCCTGGCCATGGGTTCCTTGAATACGATGATACAACAACGGGGGAAGAAGCTGAGCCGACAATGCGGGAAGAAGCTGAAGAAGAAGCATTAGATGAGCCCGCTGATGATCTAGGTCGGTGTCGGGGGATGAACCCCGCACAGGCAACGGAACCTGGATCCTTTTCAAAAACGGCAGGGCCCGCAGCGCCCCGCAAACTGGCGCGCACCTGGTCGGGTCGCTCGACCCGGCAAGGCCCGCACCCCGGCCAAGCTCTTCGACTCGGCAAGGTACGTCGACCCGACCATAGCAACTGGCGCAAGGCAACCCAACCCGGCGCCACAAGGCTTCCCCAACAAGCTGACCCCACCCGTGGCGTGCACGGCAACCCAGCCACGGGTCAGCTCCCGTCCAATCCAGGCCGTATGATGGGACGAGACTTCAATCACAGATGACCAAGACTATAGTGCTTCTGCCCACGCCTATGGTCAACTGGAGTGTGGCAACAGTGCCCCTTACCTACCCACTGACGGCAGCAAGCGGCAGCCTGACGGAGAGCACTGTACACGACTCGACTCGGTCACGTCCAGACAATTGACAAGACGGCGAACAGTTCCCCTAGGCACGCGGGGCCCGCACCTAGGGGAACCCGGCGAACCACAGGCCCTCAAGCGGGACCCAGCCCGGTATCCCGGACACCGACAATACGGACCTACCGACTCGGCGCATTACCATTGTAAGCCTGGGTAGGTTGATCTATAAACCCCCCCAGGAACCCACGCCTACAGGGTGAGGCATATGTATGAGACACGAGAGAAACACAAGCAAGCATAGGACTAGCCACCCAACGGCCGCACCGGAGAGAAGGAGCAGCCCAAGCCTTGGCTAGCTTCCTTCCTCCTCCATACAGCTCCAGGAGCGACATTGTACTATCAATCATCCAACTAAACTCGGCAGGACTAGGGGTATTATCTCTCCGGAGAGCCCCGAACCTGGGTATGTAAGGCGTCTCGCGCCTGTGCATGCCAACCTCGCCTCTAGAGCCCACCAGCGCCCTCAAGCGTCCTCCTCTCTTTAGCCATCCCTTGGCATCTGTCGTGCGCCCACCACGACAGTTGACGCCCACCGTGGGGCAGCTCGAGGAGCTGCCCGGGAGCATGCTTCAGACGGGGCCCTTCTCCTACTCCGACGAGTCCGTCGCTCTGGCGGACGACGTCAACGGCACGCTCGCCGCCTCCTTCACCATGCTGCACATCTCCGATGCGTTCGCGGTCGACGAGTACCTCAGCAAGGTGCTCAGCTACTCCGACTCTCCGATCTCCCTCTGCGGCGGATTCGCCACCGGGGCGATGGACGCCCATGTGGAGGTTTTCGTCACCGGCGATGGCGCCTCTCCCTTGTTGAGCAAGGCGAGGAGGGTCGCAGAATCCGGGGCCGCTGCGGCACGGACCGAGTCGTCCAACCCGCTGCGCGCCGCGATGCAGAGCCTCCGCATCCCCATCGGCACCGACGTCGACGCCACCAACATCGCCGAAGCCCGAACCTAGCTCGAGGATAGACACCAGCAGATGCTGGACCTGTCCAAGACCCTGGCCGCCACCAGGCGTCGCCTGGAGGCCGCTCAGATGGAGCACGACGCCGCCCAAGGATTCACGCCCGCTGCAGCCGAGCCAAGCCGGGTCGCCGATGCTCGCACCCGGGGAGGAGCGATCGGCCGGGCCTTCGGCGCCGTCTGGACCGTCTACGAGACCCAACTGAAGAACATGCGTGTTGCGGAGGCAGCCGCAGTCGGCCTCGACCAACTCACGGGCAAGGAGCTCAAAGAGCGCATCGGGCGGATGCAAGCTCCTCCACGCCGCCAACACCCAGCAGGATCGCCTCAACCAGCTCGCCGCCCGACGAGGCGCATTCCGGCGAACTCCTGCACACAGCTTCCTCGCCGCCCGTCGAGGCGCATTCGGGCGAACTCCTGCACACGGCTTCCTCGCCGCCTGTCGAGGCGCATTCCGGCCAAACCCGGACCCGGCGCGACCCAGCCACCGCGGCGCTGATGTCCCAGGCAAAGAGCCCGCCCCAGAGACCCAGCACGGACCCGGCCAGCATGGCCGGTGTCCGGCTCCAACTGACCCGGCCCCTCAGGGCCTGGTCGCCAGTTAACTCGGTCCATGCGCCATCGACGACACCGACGCGCGCCACCGCCTTGATCAGCTTGCTCGCTCCCTGGAGGTGGAGGAGAGCGGTGCTATCGGGCCGGCGTGCTTCGGACCACGCATCCGGGAAGAGCCCTTTCCCAAAGGGTTCGTGCTCCCCCACGACACCCCCAAGTACAACGGGACGGTGAAGCCGGAAGACTAGCTCACCGACTACACCATGACTATTGGCATTACCGGTGCCAATCATCGTCTCGCCATGCGCTACGCACCTCTCATGCTCCAGGGGTCGGCCCACACATGGTTGAACAGCCTGCCGATGGGCAGCATCAACGCGTGGGTCGACTTCGAGGAAGCCTTTGTCCGCAACTTCACGGGGACCTACAAGCGACCCGGTCGCCCTAGCCAGCTCGCCATGTGCGTGTAGGGGCCGACGGAGACCGGCTGCGAGTACCTCGCACGCTGGACCGAGCTCCGGAACAGCTGCGAGGGCGTCCATGAAGTTCAGGTGATCCAGTACTTCATCAGCGGGTGCCGAGATGGCACCCTCCTCAAGCACAAGCTCCTATGCTCCGAGACGACCACCATGGCCGTGCTCATGGTGACGGCGGACAAGTACGCCAACACCGACTCCGCCATGAAGATCCAGGTGGCGCTAGATGAAGCTGGCAAGGCGAAACCGGTTCCCCCTCCGAAGCCGGCCGGCGAAAGCACCCGACAGCAGCATCACCAGAACAACAAGCGCAAGGCCGACCAGCCAGCGCAGCGTCATGACAACCGGCTCATCGCGGCGGCCGAGCCCGCGGCGGACCCGGCGGCGAAACGCCGGCAAACCGGCAAGATGGCATGGTAACCCACCATGAGTTTTGAAGAGATGCTCGATGCCCCCTGCAAGCACCACAGCGGTGCAAGACCCTCCACGCACACGCTTCGACAGTGCGCCATCACCAAGCGAATCATGAGGCGAGACGTCCCGCCCACTCCGGCTCCAGCTCTAGGCGCGGGGCAGCCGCCTCCGCCTCCACCGCTGCCTCCCACCGGCGGCGCGATGCGCAACGACGCCTACCCGGACCAAAACGCGGCCTACGTCATCTTCACCAGCCTCGACGACGACAAGAGCAGCGAGCGCCTCCTTCGGCAGGAGGTGAACACCGTCGTCCCAGCAAAGCCAGAGTTCATGCATTGGTTGGATCGCCCGATCACCTGGACCTAGGAGGATCATCCGGCAGTCATGCCAAGCCCGGGTGGTTACGCCCTTGTCCTCAACCCCACCATTGTCGTGCGGCGCACATGCAAGTTCTCCCGAGTCCTCATCGACGGCGGCAGTAGCATCAACATCCTCTACCGCGACACGATGACCAAGCTCGGCCTCAAGGCCGAGGACCTGGAGCCGACCCGGACGATCTTCCACGGCATCATACCCGGCCTCTCCTGCTTGCCCATTGGCCAGGTCCGGCTCGATGTCCTGTTCGGCGACAACAACCACTTTCGGCGCGAACCGGTCTGGTTTGAGGTGGTGGACCTGTCCAGCACGTATCACGCGTTGCTGGGCCGGCCCGTGCTCGCCAAGTTCATGGCGGTTCCTCACTATGCATATCTGAAGATGAAGATGCTGGCTCCCAAGGGTCTCATCACCATCACCCGCGATTACCGCAAGTCCCTGGAGTGCGCCCGAGACGAAGCCAAGTTGGCCGAGTCGCTGGTCATTTCCGAGGAGCGGCACCAACTCGATCGGATCGTCGCCCTGGCCGGCGAGGCCTCCGCAGGATCGATCCTGACCCTGGACCCGGCCGACGAGGCCGCCTTCAAGCCCTCCTAGGAGACCAAGAGAGTGAAGCTCAACCCGGAAGACCCCAGCTGCAGCAAGTACATTGTCATAGGCGCCCGCCTCGACAGCAAATAGGAAGGAGAGCTCGTTGACTTCCTCCGTGAGAATCGGGATATCTTCGCATGGACCCCCAAGGACATGCCGGATATCCCGAGGAAGTACGCCGAGCACAAACTTCATGTCCGCAAGGACGCCAAGCCTGTTCGTCAATCCCTCCGATGATTTTCCGAAGAGAAGAGAAGAACCACCGGTGAAGAGGTCGCCAAGCTTTTGGCGGCCGACTTCATAATGGAAGTGTTTCACCCTGAGTGGCTGGCCAATCCAGTCCTCGTCCTGAAGAAGAACAAGACCTGGCGCATGTGTATCGACTACACCAGCCTCAACAAGGTCTGTCCCAAGGACCCGTTCGCCCTCCCGTGGATCGAGCAAGTCATCGACTCGACTGCCGGGTGCGAGCTCCTGTCCTTCCTGGATGCTTACTCCGGTATCACCAGATCAAGCTGGACCCGGCCGATTCCCTGAAGACGTCATTCATCACGCCCTTTGGGGCGTATTGCTACATCACCATGTCGTTCGGTTTGAAGAACGTCGGCGCCACCTTCCAACGCTGCATGCAGAAATGTCCGCTGCCGCAACTCGGCCGCAATATCCACGTGTACATGGACGATATCGTGGTGAAGACCAAGCAACACCTCACGCTCCTCGACGATTTGAAGGAAATATTCGTCAACCTCCGCGAATACAAGGTCAAGCTTAACCCGGAAAAATGCGTCTTTAGCGTCCGGCCAGAAAGCTACTCGGCTTCCTCGTCTCGGAAGGCGGCATCGAGGCGAACCCGGAGAAGATCAAGGCCATCGAGCGCATGCGCAAGCCGGCTCGGCCGCGCGATGTTTAAAAGTTCACTGGGTGCTTAGCCTTGGTCAGCTGGTTTCTGAGCCGGCTGGGCGAGAGGGCGCTACCCCTGTACCAGCTGATGAAGAAGACAAGCCCGTTCGAATGGAACGGCAAGGCAAACGAGGCCTTCCAAGACCTCAAGCGAATGCTCTCCACTGCACCAGTCCTGGCCGCGCCGACCGACAAGGAGTTGCTGTTGCTCTACATAGCCATGACCTCGCGAGCGGTCAGCACGGTGCTGGTGGTCGAGCGACCGGAGGAGGGCAAGATCCAGGCCGTCCAGCATCCGGTCTACTACCTGAGTGAGGTGCTCTCCACCTCCAAGCAGAACTACCCGCACTACCAGAAGATGTGCTACGGCGTGTACCTCACCACCAAGAAGCTGAAGCAGTACTTTCAAGAGCACGTCGTCATCGTCATTAGCACGGCGCCTATCGGAGAAATCATTGGGTGCCGGGACGCATCTGGCCGGGTCGCCAAGTGGGCGATCCAGCTAGCCGACCACACCATCCTCTACGAGCCCCGCACCACGATCAAGTCTCAAGCCCTGGCCGACTTCCTCGTCGACTGGACCGAGACCCAGTACTTGCCGCCGCCTCCCGACTCGACGCATTGGCGCATGCACTTCGACGGGTCCAAGATGTAACTCGGCTTGGGGGCCGACATCGTACTGTCATCTCCGAAGGGCGACCGGCTCCGCTACGCGCTCCAGATCCACTTCGCTGCCTCCAACAACGTCGCCGAATATGAAGCCCTTGTGCACGGCCTCCGGCTTGCCAAGGAACTCGGCATCCGGCGCATCCTGTGCTATGGCGACTCGGACCTGGTGGTGCAGCAATGCTCCGGCGAATGGGACGCCCGCGACTCCAATATGGCAAGCTACCGCTTCCTCGTCCAGAAGTTGTCCGGATCCTTCGAGGGCTGCGAGTTCCTCCACGTCTCGCGTGCGGAGAACGAGGCAGCCGACACGCTCACCAAGATCGCCTCGTCACGTCAAGGCATCCTATCCTGCGTCTCCCTCGAGCACCTGCGCAAGCCGTCCGTCAAGCCATCGCCGGACTCCGAGTCCATCCACATCTAAGACGACCTGGCCGCACCGCAAACCGGCCCAGGGGCTGCTGAACCCGGCCCGGGGGCCGCTCAGCTCAACCCGGCCACCATCACCCCGCACCCGGCCATCGCCGTCCCCAACTCGGGGGTTGCTCAATACGGCCCAGGGGCCGCCGACTCGGAACCCACCCAGGTGGCCATCTTCACCGTGGTAGCGGGCCCGTCTTGGGCCCTACCAATATCAGAATTTCTGGAGAACAGGGTTCTCCCCATGGACGAAACCGAGGCTCGGCAAGTGCAGTGCTGGGCGTCCGCCTACAGCATCATCAATAACGAGATCGTCAAGTGCATCTCCACCGGCGTGTTCCAGCGCTGCGTCGAGTAGGATCGGGGCATCGACATCCTCCTCGACATTCACCAGGGCGAGTGCGGGCACCATGCCGCATCGCGATCCCTGGTGGCCAAGGCGTTCCTCCACGGGTTCTACTGGCCCACGGCCCTCAAAGACGCCGAGTCACTCATTCTCAAGTGCGAGGGGTACAAGCGTGATGTCTACTACACAACCTTCTTCTTGTAGACGTTGTTGGGCCTGCAAGTGCACAGGTTTGTAGCACAGTAGCATATTTCCCTCAAGTGGATGATCTAAGGTTTATCAATCCGTAGGAGGCGTAGGATGAAGATGGTCTCTCTCAAACAACCCTGCAACCAAATAACAAAGAGCCTCTTGTGTTCCCAACACACTCAATACAATGGTAAATTGTATAGGTTCACTAGTTCGGCGAAGAGATGGTGATACAAGTGCAAAATAGATGGTAGATAAAGGTATTTGTAATCTGAAATTATAAAAACAGCAAGGTAACTAATAATAAAAGTGAGCGTAAACGGTATTGCAATGATAGGAAACAAGGCCTAGGGTTCATACTTTCACTAGTGCAAGTTCTCTCAACAATAATAACATAGATAGATCATAAAATAAGCCCTCAACATGCAACAAAGAGTCACTCCAAAGCCACTAATAGCAGAGAACAAACGTAGAGATTATGGTAGGGTACGAAACCACCTCAAAGTTATTCTTTTGGATCGATCTGTAAAAGAGTTCGTACTAGAATAACACCTTAAGACACAAATCAACCAAAACCCTAATGTCACCTAGATACTCCATTATCACCTCAAGTATCCGTGGGCATGATTATACGATATGCGTCACACAATCTCAGATTCATCCAACCAACATAAAAGTACTTCAAAGAGTGCCCCAAAGTTTCTACCGGAGAGTCAAGAACGTGTGCCAACCCCTATGCATAGGTTCCCAATGTCACGAAACCCGCAAGTTGATCACCAAGACATACATCAAGTGTTCTCATAAAAGACTCAATCCGATAAGATAACTTCAAAGGGGAAACTCAATTCATCACAGGAGATTAGAGGGAGAAACATCATAAGATCCAACTACAATAGCAAAGCTCGGGATACATCAAGATCATGCCATAGAGGGAACACGAGAGAGAACACGAGAGATAGATCAAACGCATAGCTACTGGTACATACCCTCAGCCCTGAGGGTGAACTACTCCCTCCTCGTCATGGATAGTGCCGGGATGATGAAGATGGCCACCGGTGATGGGATCCCCCCTCCGGCAGGGTGCCGGAACAGGGTCCCGATTGGTTTTTCATGGCTCTGGAGGCTTGCGGCGGCAGAACTCCCGATCTATCTTCTGTTCTGGAAGTTTTGGGGTATGTGAGTATATATGGGTGCAAGGGGTACGTCGGTGGACCTCCGGGGTGCTCACGAGGCAGGGGGGCGCGCCCCCCACCCTCGTGGGCAGCCCGGGACTCCCCTGACGTGCACTCCAAGTCTATCAGGTGGGTTTCCTTCCAAAATTAACTTCTCCAGTTGATTTCGTTCCGTTTTGACTCCGTATGATATTCCTTTTCCTTGAAACACTGAAATAGGCATAAAAGAGCAAATCTGGGCTGGGCCTCCCGTTAATAGGTTAGTCCCAAAAATAATATAAAAGTGGATAATAAAGCCCAATATTGCCTAAACCAGTAGATAAAGTAGCATGGAGCAATCAAAAATTATAGATACGTTGGAGACGTATCAAAGCGCTTCAGCAAACGCATCCACCAGCCGAGGTCAGCACTCCGCACCATACCGATCGCCTGGCCCTTCACGGTCTGGGGACTCGACATGGTGGGACCCTTCAAAACCGCTCGAGGCGGCATGACGCGCTTACTGGTGGCAGTGGACAAATTTACCAAGTGGATCGAGGCAAGACCAATCAAGAAACTAGAAGGGCCAATAGCCGTCCGGTTCATCAAGGACATAGCGGTGCGCTACGACATGCCGAACAGCATCATCACCGACAACGGCACCAACTTCGCCAAGGGCGCGCTCGAGCAATACTGCTCCGTCTCCGGCATCTGCCTCGACCTGGCCTTCGTGGCACATCCGCAGTCCAACGGTCAGGTCGAGCGGGCCAATGGACTCATCCTGTCCGGCATCAAGCCGCGACTTGTCGAGCCACTCATCTGCTCACCTGGCAGCTGGCTTGACGAGTTGCCGACAATTCTCTGGAGTCTACGCACCACGCCGAACCGGTCGACCGGGTTCACCCCGTTCTTCCTCGTTTATGGAGCCGAAGCCGTCATTCCGACCGACGTCGAGTTCGACTCGCCGCGTGTCTCGATGTACACCGAAGCCGAAGCCAAAGAGGCACGCGAAGACGGTGTCGACCTGCTCGAGGAAGCGCGCCTTCTGGCACTCAGCCGTTCGGCCATCTACCAGCAAGGCCTGAGGCACTACCACAGCAAGAAGATCAAGACCCTCGCATTCCGCGAGGGTGACCTCGTCCTCCGACTCGTCCAAGAGCAGGCAGGCCAGCACAAGCTGTCCTCTCCATTGGAGGGCCCATTCATCGTGAGCAGGGCCTTGTGCGATCGCAACGCCTACTACCTCATCGATGCACGCAAGTCAAAGAAGCGCAAGAAGGACACCACCGGCGAAGAATCGACCCGGCCGTGGAACACGGAACTCCTCCGTCCATTTTACAGTTAGCCGCACGAGTGTACATATCATCGCCCTTTGTAAACGCCTGAAACTATGGGGTCCCCGAACGAGACTCGGGGGCTGCCATTTGTCGACCAATTTATTGCGTCTCTATTTTTCTACATCACTTTACCACTGAACCCGGCCACCGACTCGACTCGGTCGACCCGGGGGCTCGGGGGCAGGCCGGGTCGGTTGCCACCCCGCCGCCTTACCTGGTGATTCCTGATAAAGTTGGGACGCTGTGGTCCCCCAGTTCGCCCTAGAACCGCAGATCCAGCTTTGGCTGTCCGTGGGCAACTACAATGGGCCAAAGCTCCTCTACGATTCATACACTAGGTGAAAGGCCGCCGGGTCAATCAACCTGGTCCGTCGCTCATCAAATAAGTAGCCACACGACCGGCTGCTCACCAACCGGCTAAGCCGGACTGCCGCCAGCCGGTCCAGTGGGTGTTTCGCTCGCGCAACACTTCTAAGGAGCCAAGTCCTGCGCGCCCCTCTCGAAGAATCGAACTCCTTGTCACGGACCGGAGCCTCGGCCGTCTGACTCGCTGGGGGGGGGGGAGGTTTGAGAGAGGAAAAGCGTATGAAATCGGTTCAAAAAAGCGAAAGGCAAAGAGCAAAAAAGCACTCACGACATTTACACACAAATATTTAAGCAAAGGCCCACGACTCGAGTTCATTACACCCTAAAACCCTCAGTGGGTGGGTGGACCTACTACTTAACAGTTTTACACAAAGTGTCTCAGGCATCTCCAGCGCCGCGTCGCAACGTTGACGGCTCTCCCCTGGCAGCCTCCGGGTCCGGCGAGGCACCAGTGTCCTCTTCAGCATATGCGTCGCCGTAGACGCCCGTCTCCTCCGAGCTCCCCTTCGGATCCTGAAGAGGCAAGACGTAGTGGTCGCCATGCACGGCCCTGCCGTTTTCCGTCCGCTCCGGATGGAACTTGTCGTGGAAGGCGAACTCGGCGATGTAGCTGGCCTGGGAGGCGACCCGGTCGGCTTGCTCCTGCAGCAACTGCTTCGAGCCAGTGCGCTGGCCCATCAGCGCGTCCAGTTGAAGATCCGGATGCCAAGACAACACGAACCGGAGTGCCATCACAGCACCGGCACGAGTGGCGGAAATGCGCCACTCGCGAAGACGGTCCGGACCCATCTCCAACCAACGCGCCAGGCGCGAGAAGCTGCATGGATGGATGGAATCCGGCCACAAGGCCTCCGTCGCGGTGCCGGCCCGGGACAGCCGCTCCATCTGCGTTCCCAAGAACCGCAGGCGGGCCTCAGCAGCGGAAATGATCTCCAGGAAGGTCTAGGCCGTCCGCGGATCCGTCCCAGACCCAGCAACGCCGGTCGGGTCGTGCTGATAGCGGACGGCTTCCTCCGCCAGCCGTTGCGTCTCCGGGAAGGCCCCTATCGCAAAGGAAGAAGCAAGTTAGAAGAAGAGCAACAAGGAAGAAAGGCCAGGTCCCGACCCGGCAAACTACAAGAAACATCACTTACTAGAGAAGGACTCTTCCAGGTGTTGCGCCTCAATCAACATACCACGCCGCTCCCGCTCCATGGCGCGGTCGCGCTCCCCGAGTGCCTTCTCCAGATTGGCCGCCTTAGCAAGGGCCGCCTTCAGCTCGGCGTCCTTGTCTTCGGCCGCCTTCTCGGCCGCCTTGCGGTAGCGGCCCTCGTCCTGACGGGCCCCCTCAGCCGCGGTGGCCTGCTCCCGCAGGCAATCCACCTCAGCCTGGAGCCGGCCCCCGTCGTCGGCCAGCTGGCAATGCTGCTAGCCCGCCTCGACCAGGGCCTGCTGCGTCTCCACCACCCTTGCGGCCTCCGCGTTAAGAAGCTCCACCTCGGCCTTGAGGAGGCTCTTGTGACCCGCCAGCTGCTCATGCAGCCGGTTGGTCTCATCAAGAGACCGTCGGGCTGCGGCCGCCTCCGCCCTCGCTTGTGCCGCCTCGACGCCAAGACGGTCAGTATCGGCAACGAGCCGGTCATAGTGATGGCCGTCCCGGAGCAGACGAGTCCGCCAGGACAACACCTCAGCTACAAAGAAGAAGGATTCAGCAGAAGAAAAAAGACAAGACTTAAGATTTGGCCCAACTGTTATACAATTGGACCGAATCTCGGGGGCTACACCCAGTGTGTGCGCTAGCGCGCCCCCACTAGAAAAGAGCACAAGAGTACCCGCGGCGACGCGAAGCTCCTTCTCCTTGGTAGCAAGTTTCTCCTTGAGCTCCCGATGCTTGCCCAGGAGATGGTTGAAAGCGGCAACCCGGAAGGCGTCAAGATGCTGAAAAAGACAGAAGTCAGAACAACGCCAACGCTCCTAAGATTCGACCCAATTGCTACGTAGTTGGCCCGAACCTCGAGGGCTACACCCAGTGGGTGCGCTGGCGCGCCCCCACAAAGAAGAAATTACAAGAAAAAGAAGGCTTACCAACATGGCACGCTCCAGGTCGCGCGTTCCCTCCACCTCGGCCTGGGCAAAGGCCTCGACCCGATCCGTCCGCCCGCGCAGATGGCGGCTAACAGCGTCCAGTGCCGCCTCCTCCTGGGTCTGAGGGCCGAAGATAGCGGCACCCCCGCTTTGCGCCGGCTGCGGCGTGACAGCACGACGCACACCCTCCCGGGGCACCAAGGCGTGCTCCCCGATGGCCGCTCGCGACGCGGCTAGCACCTCCTCCGACGCGGACCCGGACGCCGGGACGCCCTGCGTCGTCGCGTCCAGTCCGGACATCGGGACGTCCTGCTGCGCCACCACCGGCCCAGCTGTCGGGGTGGCCTCCGGCACCACCGTCCAGCCGCATCGGTCCAAGCCTGGACCGACGCCTCCTCCAGCTCCGCCTCGGCCCGGTTCCTGTCCCGCCAAGCCAAGGCTTCGGCATTGTTAGGGTCCAGGCCGAGATCCGAGTCGGCCCGTCCCTCTGCCTCGACTTGGTTGGTGAGGTCGGAGCGGCTCCTGCGGAACGCGGCCCCTTTGGTGGCCGCGGCTTCCGCCGTCGCCCACGCCAGTGCAATTGGCGACCTGAAGAAGAAGGCAGAATAAGCCAAAAAAAGAAGACAAGTCTGGCTCGACAATCTGGACGCATGCAGAAGATAAAGCTTACCCCGTCAAGACCGGGACCGGGGTCGGCCTCCCGCCGCGCCTTTTCTTGGCCGCCCTCCTAGGCTCAGCCGGGTCCGTCATGCATTTCGGGGCCTGGGGTGGCGGCGCGACGCTGTCTTTCCCATGCGGGCGGCTCGGCGCCGCCCCATGCGAGCACCCGACTCCGCCCGCGTCACCGCCTACAGCGCCCAACGCCACTACACCAACAATCGGCGTCAGCGTTTCCCTCACCGCGGCATGATCAACAATTCAAGACAAATAAAGAAAGAAGAATCCAGGACTTACCCATGCGACGCCCAGCACCGGCGTCGGACTCGGCCACCTCCTTGCCGCCTTGGGCCATGGGCTCCTCTGGTGCCACCGGCGCCACCTGCGACGGAGCCCAAGCGTAAGGATGTCGAATCACATTCAAGAGTATCTCCCGCGTCGCGTCGGGACGAATGAGAAGATGCGCATCAGCAAAGTAAGAAGACCAGACACTCACCTGTGGTGCCGGGTTCGACTGGCTGTACGGCGCCTTGCCGAATCGCCAGTCCTCTCCAAGGTTGGCCTTGGAGATGTCGTTCGCACCACGTGCGACCTGCTCCACAGACAGCCGCGTCGACCCCATGTGGTTGGGGTCCTGAAGGCCGATCATTTCACCGATGAGGCAGGAGCGCCTCTGAAACGGAAGGACCCGGCGAGTGATGAACACGACAAGGAGGTCAGTGCCGGTGAGCCCCTCCTGCGTCCTCATCACCGTCACCCGCTCGCAGAGGTTGACGATCTCCTGCGACGGGCGCCGAAGCGAGTAGCCCCAGTTTGTCTTCGCCCGCGGTGGCGCGACGGTGTAGGGAGGAAGATTGATATGGTCCACACTGTGGTTGCGGACGTAGAAGAAGGAGTTCTCCAGTGAAATCTTGGGGAAATTAGCCCCCAACCGCTTCGAGATGACGGCGGCGGCGCAATTGGCAAACTCCCCGGCCGATGGGCCCTGCTGCTTGAAGGAGAAGAAGAGCGCCCAGAGGTCGATCATGGGCTCGACCCCCAGGTACCCCTCGCACAAGGTCATGAAGCCGGAGAGCTGGACGATGGCACCGGCGCCAAGATGATGCGGCTGGAGTCCGAAGAACTCCAAGAACTTGCGGAAGATGGTGCTTGCGGCAGCCCAAAAGCACGCTCGAAATGCGTGTGGAAGACGACATGCTCCTGCCCCGCGGCCCGGGGCCTCTACTCGCCGCGCGGCAGGCGGACGCCGATGTCCGTCTCCCGCGGCAGGCGCCGCAAAGCTCGAAGATGGGTGATGTCATCAGTGGTGACAGTCGAGCCCATCCAGGATCCCGACGGCAGCACCATGGACGGAAGAAGAAGAAAGAGGATGGACGACGGAGGAAGCTCTGCTCAGGGCTGCGGGCGCAGCTGTGATTCGGTGGCAAAGAGCAGAGTAGGAGCAGGGGGACAGGAGGGTGTGAGCGAGAATGGTGTCCGCCGCCCCTTGCCCCCCTCAATTTATAACCCTCGGTTCAAACATCGGGAAGTGGGATCGTCTGCACGCACCTGTTCCACTACCCCGCAATAAGTGCGCATGCACACGCGCAGTAACTGCCCGGGGAAGAGCAACCGACCCCCGGACGCCGCAATAAATCCGTGCGCGTGGGCCAAGGGCGCGCGGCGGCGGGCCCCGGCCCGTCGCCCAGTCCCGTAACGCACGTGGCCTGTCAGGCCCCTCCGGCTTCCGGGCACCAAGTGGCGCCTGCGTGAAGACCGAGGGATTGCCTCAAGATTTGACGGACTCCTCGGTTCCCGCTGCAGCCGGGATGCCGTGATCCGGTTTTCGAGAAAACTGTCACATAGTGGGTGTTGCCGAACCCAGCGCTCGCAAAATCCACCTTGCTCAAGGGGGAAACTGCGAAGGCCCACTCATCTGAAGTAGGCGGACCTGCACAGCTTCGGGGACTACTGTCGGGGGGATGAACCCCGGGCAGGCAACGGAACCCGGATCATTTTCAAAAATAGTGGGGCCCACAGCGCCCCGCAAACCAGCGTGTGCCTGGCCGGGTCGCTCGACCCGGCAAGGCCCGCACCCCGGCCAAGCTCTTCGACTCAGCAAGGTACGTCGACCCGGCCATAGAAACTGGCGCAAGGCAACCCAACCCAGCGCCACCAAGGCTTCCCCAACAAGCCGACCCCACCCGTGGCATGCACGGCAACCCAACCACGGGTCAGCTCCCGTCCCATCCAGGCCGTACGATGGGACGAGACTTCAATCACCGATAACCAAGACTACAGTGCTTCCACCCATGCCTATGGTCAGCCGGAGCATGGCAACAGTGCCCCTTACCTACCCGCTGACTGGGGCTGGCGTGGCAGCAGTGCTCCCGCCTTCACCGTTGACGGCAGCAAGCGACAGCTTGACAGAGAGCACTATACACGACTTGAGTAGGCCACACCCTGGCGATTGACAAGACGGCGAACAGTTCCCTTAGGCACGCGGGGCCCGCACCTAGGGGATCACGGCAAACCACAGGCCCTCAAGCGAGACCCAGCCCGGTATCCCAGACAGCAACAATACAGACCCACCAACTCGGCGCATTACCATTGTAACCCTGGGTGCGTTGATCTATAAAACCCCCCAGGAACCCACGCCTATAGGGAGAGGCATATGTATGAGACATGAGAGAAACACAAGCAAGCATAGGACTAGCCACCCAACGGCCACACCGGAGAGAAGGAGCAGCCCAAGCCTTGGCCAGCTTCCTTCCTCCTCCATACAGCTCTAGGAGCGACAGTGTACTATCAATCATCCAACTAAACTCGGCAGAACCTAGGTATGTCCGGCGTCTCGCGCCCGCGCATGCCAACCTCGCCTCTGGAGCCCACCAGCGCCCTCGAGCCTCCTCCTCTCTTTAGCCATGCCTTGGCATCTGCCGTGCACCCACCACAATAGTCGGGCCATTGCCGATGCAAAGAGAAACTGCGCAAGTGGTTTGGAGAAGAAGAAGTTGCAGCGCATGTTAGAGGATTACAAGAAATTGTTGTACCCGAATTGCGAAGCTGACAAAAAAAAGTTGGGCACCACACTGGAATTGCTGCAATGGAAGGCAGAGAATGGTGTATGTGACAAGGGATATTTAGAAAGTTGCTGCTAATGATAAACAATATGCTTCCAAAGGACAACGAATTGCCCGAGAGTACGTATGAAGCAAAGAAGGTTGTCTGTCTGCCCTCTAGGGTTAGAGGTGCAGAAGATACATGCATGCCCTAATGACTGCATCCTCTGCCGCGTTGAGTACGAGGACTTGAACTCTTGCCCGGTATGCGGTGCATTGCGTTATAAGATCAGTAGCGATGACCCTGGTGATGTCGAGGGCGAGCGCCCCAGGAAGAAGATTCCTGCCAAGGTGATGTGGTATGCTCCTATAATACCACGGTTGAAACGTTTGTTCCAAAACAAAGAGCATGCGAAGGCGATGCGATGGCACGGAGAAGATCGTAAGAAAGACGGAAAGTTGAGAGTACCTGCTGACAGGTCGCAGTGGAGAAAAATCGAGAGAAAGTACAGGGAGGTGTTTGCAGGTGACCCAAGGAACGTATGGTTTGGTCTAAGCGCAGATGGCATTAATCCTTTTGGGGAGCAGAGCAGCAACCATATCACGTGGCATGTGACTCTATGTTTGTATAACCTTCCTCCTTGGTTGTGCATGAAGCGGAAGTTCATTATGATGCCAGTGCTCATCCAAGGCCCTAAGCAACCCGGCAACGACATTGATGTGTACCTAAGGCCATTAGTTGAAGAACTATTATAGTCGTGGAATGGAAAAGGTGTATGTGCGTGGGATGAGCACAAACAAGAAGTATTTGACCTAAAGGCGTTACTATTCGTGACCATCAATGATTGGCCTACTCTCAGTAACCTTTCAGGACAGAGAAACAAGGGATACCGTGGATGCACACATTGTTTGGATGATACCGACAGTATATATTTGGATAGTTGTAGGAAGAATGTGTACTTGGGACATCGTCGATTTCTTCCGAGCAGGCATTCCGTAAGAAAGAAAGGCAAGCATTTCAAAGGTGAGGCGGATGACCGGATGAAGCCTCGCCACCATACTGGTGCTGATGTACATGATATGGTCAAGGATTTCAAGGTAATCTTTGGAAAGCGTCCTGGCGGACAACCTATTCTGAAGGACGCTGATGGACGCGCACCCATGTGGAAGAAGAAATCTATATTTTGGGACCAGGCATATTGGAAAGAGCTAGAGGTTCGATCCGCAATCGACGTGATGCACGTGACGAAGAATTTTTGCATGACCCTGCTTGGCTTCTTGGGCATGTATGGGAAGACAAAAGATACACCAGAGGCACGGGAGGACCAGCAACGTATGCACGGAAAAGACGGCAGACATCAGGGTCAGGCCAGCTATGCTCTTACCAAAGAAGAGAAGGAAATCTTCTTTGAATGCCTGCTCAGTATGAAGGTACCGTCTGGCTTCTCGTCGAATATAAAGGGAATAATAAATATGGCAGAGAAAAAGTTCCAGAACCTAAGGTCTCATGACTGCCACGTGATTATGACGCAACTGCTTCCGGTTGCATTGAGGGGGCCTCTACCAGAAAATGTTTGATTAGCCATTGTGAAGCTATGTGTAGTCCTCAATGCAATCTCTCAGAAGGTAATCGATCCAGAAATCATACCAAGGTTATAGAATGATTTGGTGCAATGTCTTGTAGGTTTCGAGTTGGTATTCCCACCATCCTTCTTCAACATCATGACGCACGTCCTAGTTCACCTTTGCGAAGAGATTAACGTTTTGGGTCCTGTATTTCTACACAATATGTTCCCCTTTAAGAGGTTCGTGGGAGTCTTGAAGAAATATGTTCATAACCGTGCTAGGCCAGAAGGAAGCATCTCGAAGGGCCATTGAAAATGAGGAGGTCATTGAGTTTTGTGTTGACTTTATTCCTGACCTTAAGCCGATTGGTGTTCCTGAATCGCGACATAAGGGCAGACTGGATGGAAAAGGCACTCTAGGAGGGGATCAAATAATATGTATGGACGGGCATTCTCTCACTGAAGCACACTACACAGTTCTACAGAATTCTGCCTTGGTGGCTCCGTATATGGAGGAACACAAGAATTTTCTACACTCCAAACACCCGGAGCTGTCTGATGACTGGATTACACGTGAATAAGCGAGGACTTTCGCCGGTTGGTTGGAGAAACATGCCATGCATGATGGCGATATTAAAGATGACCTATACTCGTTGTCCCAGTTACCATCTTCGAATATAATGACTTTCAAAGGGTACGAGATAAATGGGAACACATTTTACACAACCGCCCAAGATAATAAGAGCACCAACCAAAATAGTGGTGTCCGCTTTGGTGAAACAACCAACACGGGAAAGGAAACATATTATGGTTACATAGAGGACATATGGGAACTTAACTATAGAGGTGGTTTGAAGGTCCTTTTGTTTCGGTGCAAATGGGTCAATATGACACGAGGCGAGGTAACGGAAGACCCGCAGTACGGAATGACAACAGTGGATCTCAACAATCTTGCGTATGCAGACGAACCATTCGTCCTAGCCAATGATGTGGCGCAGGTTTTTTATGTGAAAGACATGTCTACCAGGCCGAGAAAAAGAAAAGATAAGGAAGCGAATGGATCATACGATGAGCCAAAGCGCCACATAGTTCTTTCAGGGAAAAGAAACATCGTGGGAGTGGATGACAAGACAGACATGTCAGAAGATTATGAAAAGTTTGATGAAATTGCTCCATTCACAGTGAATATTGACCCGAGCATCCAGTTCAATGATGAAGATTTTCCATGGCTACGGCGCAAAAGGACACATGCAAAGAAAACGTTTCACACCCAAAGATCTGGGATGTGATCGGCTTCACTATCATCACTTTCTTCTGTGTTTCACACCCATGAGGGAATCTCTGTAATAGTTAGGGTAATTATGTGTTTTGGTATTTGAAACGCGAAGAAATTTTATGTGCAAACAAATTCTTTCATGCATTTACTGATTTTTTCAGCTGAATTACCCTGAAATTGAAAAGCATTTCAAATGAACTCGGAAAAGTTTGAAAGTTGGCATGGTATCATAATTTCACCCACATAGCTTGTGCAAAAAAGTAGAGAGTGTTACCGCAAAAACTGGATGCACTTCGTGTACAAAATGGACAATCTCTTTCGAAGTATCAGGGTTTCGGACGAAAACTCATCTGTTACAAAGGCATTTCATTTTTTAAATAACCTAAGCATTACCAAATTGAATATAATGATAAAACACACTCATATTAAGCATAAGAAAAAGGAATCACTAAAAAAATCTATTTTCAAAGTTAAGTTATTCACAAACTAGTGATTCACACAAATTTCAAATAATTCAAAATTTAAACTATTCAAATTTGAAAACTACCGGCACTAACAGAAAGTTTGTAATTTTTTGTACCTAAAGCAAAAATATTCACGAATAAACTCTAAATACAACAAAAAAACAACTCAAAAATAAATAAACCAAAAATAAATAAAGCACAAAAAATAAGGAAATAAAAAAGCCCACCTACAAGGCCAGAGCGGCCTGCATATGACTAGAAACCCAACCTGTAGTTGGGCCAGGATGCAAGCCCGCAAGCCCAGAAGGCCCACAGGCAGAGTAGGAGAGGTAGGCCCAGAAGGCCTGCTTTTGAGAGGAGCTCAATGCAGTGCCCGCGCCGGGGCTTATAAACTGGTCTCGGCGCTCCTCAACTAGCAAGGTGGGACTAAACTTCTGCGCCCCTCGCCTGGCAGCGCACAACCTTTAGTACCGGGTCATGGCACCAACCGGTACTAAAGGGTGGGTCTTTAGTACAGGTTGGTGCCACCACCCGGTACTAAAGGGGGGGGGCGCTTCTCGCCGCTTGGCCTGGCCAAAGCAGACCTTTAGTACCGGTTGGTGGCTCGAACCGGTACTAAAGGGGTGTTCTATATAAGAAAGCACTTCCAAAAAATTCAATTTCTCATCTCTCCCTCTGCTTCTTTCTCCTCTGCCCCATCGCCGCCGCCCTTCATCGCCGCCCCCGTCGCCATCCCCGTCAGCGTCCATCGCCGTCCCCGTCGTTGTCGCCGCCCCGGCCGTCCCCGTCCCTGTCGTCCCCGTCGTGGCGCCCCGCCCCGTCGTCCCGTCGTCACCGCCCGTCTCCGTCCCCGTCGCCGCCCCGGCCGTCCCCGTCCCTGTCATCCCCGTCGCCGCGCCCCGCCCCATCGTCCCCGCCCGGCCTGTCCCTGTCGTCACCACCCGTCTCCCTCCCCGTCACCACCCCCCGTCGTCGCGCCTCGCCGGTGAGCTCCTGCCCCGGCCGCCATGTCCACACACACACACACATTAGTTTTTTAGTTATAGAAAATTTTCTGTTTTTTAGTTATACAAATATCTATAGAAATGTTAGAATTTTTTCTGTTTTTAGTTATAGAAATATTAGAAACGTTATAGAAATGTTACAGAAATGTTAGTTATATAGAAATGTTAGAATTTTTTTTTCTGTTTTTTAGTTATAGAAATATTTATAGAAATGTTAGCAATTTTTCTGTTTTTTAGCTATAGAAATATTAGAAATGTAATCGAAATGTTAGTTATATATATAGAAATGTTAGAAATTTTAGAATTCTTTTAGTTAGATGAATTAGATTAATGTCAAATTGTTAGAATTTGCATATAGAATTTTAGTTATCACAATCCAATCATTTAAAAAATGTTACTTTTTGCGGGCATATAGTATTTGTTCTCGACAATGCCCGGCCCGCATCCTCACCGTCGACCCGTTCGCGACGACGTCCGACTGACCCATGTCCGGGACTGGGCTCCGCCGGGCTAGCACTGGGAGGTGCTACCTGGAATGTCGCGCTGCTTGGTGAGGAACCCGGCCTCGGGTCCCATCGTCGACCCTGATCTCCTTTGGTGGCGTTTGCATGGGCCACATTCGGTGTAGAGGGAGCCGACCCCGTCAGAGGTGGTGCGTCGCCGTGTCAAGAAGGAGGACGAGCACGTCCATCGCTACATGGCTACTATGGATGTCAGGTTCTCCAATACTTGGCAGGTTCATTGGGCAGATGACCGGAGATATGATCCTGTGATGGTTCCTTCTCTTTGGGTGTCCACCGCCCGCCCCCCAGGAACCGCGAGTGGCCTAGATTCTTCTGTAGTATTCGATCTTTATTACGTACCTTGCCAGTGATGTATTCGATATATAATATTCGAGACGATGTATTCGAGATTATATATATTATTCGAGATGATGTATTCGAGATTATATATTAATCGAGACGATGCATATTATGTACTATATGATTCAGTTTTTCCTTATTGATTGCATCCATGCATTGTAATTTGAATATTAAATTGTTTTATATTTCTTCTGTATTAGTTAAGTAAAAGTTATGGCGGACAATACCGGCAGAGAGAGAGAAGAGGAATTGTTCGAGATCATACGCAACCCTCGCAGGCTAGATGATCTGAATGAAGCAGATGACGGCACCCAATATCTGAACAATACCAGGGAGGGTGATGATAAGATATTCGATCTCGATGACCGAGCTGATGAAGTCATGAACTATGATTATGATTATGATGACGCAGACAATGTTTATGATGACACAGACAATGTTGATCTTGAAATAACAAAGACTACCGGCGAGGTATATTTATATAAGTAGGCATCTGGTGATCATCACATGTTTTTTTATTTGAAGATGTATTAATGAATCGATCTTTCTTCTTTCAGCCCTGCGGATCGAGTAAATTTGCTTCTACAGACAGCAGGACAAAGCGAGGCCCGGGCAAAAAGTTGAAGGAGGGTGTAAAATACAACATCGACTCCATCAAATCTAATGGTGAACCCCTCACGGCTAAGAACATTGCGAACAAGTGGACTCGTCAGTGCGGAGTTCTTGTGAAGGACCAACTCCCGATCTCCATTCAAGAATGGAAAGAGCCAAAAACTAAATGTCCAGATGTTACTTGGGTCGACGACAGAGCAAAACAAAAGCTTTGGGAATCTCTGATGGAACATTTCACCCTACCAGATTATTTCACAGATGCAGATGTGCGGAAAGTCAAGGACGCTGCTCTTAAGAAGATGGCAATTACATTCAACACCCACAAGAAAACTGTATGGGCCAACTACCTCGCTGCAGAAAGGAAGACTCCAGAATTCAAGGGAACACTGGAGAAGCAAAGAGAACACTGGCCCGCTTTTGTTAAATTCAAGGAATCGGAATTATCTAAGGAACAGTCGAGAAAAAACAAGGCCAATGCCGCAAAAAAGACACAGTTCCATAGGCTGGGTCCAGGTGGCTACGCGGGGGAAATGCCTAAGTGGGATAAGTCTGAGCAAGAGATGGAGGATGCAGGGGTCACTCCGGTTACTAGGAGCTGGCCCCCAGGTGCAGAAGTTGGTGCTATGCGCATGGGGGGGCGTTGGACCCGAAGATTTGCCTAGTTTTGAAGAAGGCAAGTCTAAAAGGAGCCGAACAAAAGTTACTTGACGCAATAGAAGATGCTTTAAAGGGGGTGTTCACGCCCAACAGAGAGAACGACGAGCTTACGCGCGCCCTGGGAAATTCTGAACACCCAGGAAGAACATGAGGCAAGGGCGTTATTCCCTAGTATGAGGGCTTTTCGGAATGGAACGACGACTACAGGACCCGTGCAAGAAAGAAGACGGAGGAGGATAAGAAGAGGAAGCTGGAGGAGGAGCAGAGGAAGCAGGACGCAGGACGCAGAACGCCTTCAAGGCCTAGAAGCAAGGCACGCCGACTTGGCACTCAAATTCCAGCAGCAGCAACAGCAGCAGCAGCAGATCGACTCACTTAGCCAGGAAAGGGGTCTCAGCTATGGCAGCAGCAAGCAGATGATTGTCCAGCATTGGATAGCACCGTCCCAGCCATGCCGAGAAGCAGTGTTGGTTCTGCCCCGGGCGACACACTGCTGGATACATACCCTGTGGATGACATCATAGAGAACACTAACTGTGAGCTACACTTCAAAATGAAGAACATATCCATGAAGGTGGCGGACGTTGTTGCTTTTACAATTACCCCCGAAGCAACCTTCCATTGCACCCCGATTCCAGTGGGCTATGCTCGTGTCTTGGTTGATGAAGTGGTGGACCCATATTCGGGGCTACAGCTTGACATTCCTGGAGGTGACGCGAGCACACACTGGAAGAGGCCATACATCGTATCATCCTATGGAGAAAGGATTGCATCATCTTTCGAAGTCCACCGACACCGTGTCTGCCGACTCCTCCTCGAAGTCCGCCACCGAGTCAGCAGACTCCCGCTCCTCCAAGTCCACGAATGCGTGAGCTGACTCCTCCTGGAAGTCCGCCACCTCCTCCAAGTCCACGAACGCGTGAGCAGACTCCTGCTTCAAGTCCGGCTCAGCGTCAGGACACTCCTCCTGTTTCAAGTCCGACACTGTGTCAGGACACACCTCCTGCTTCAAGTCCGGCACAGTGTCAGGCCACTCCTCCTGCTCCAACTCAGCCACGTCAGCCGTCTCCGCCGTCTCAGCAATCGTAGAAGAGACACGCCGCAGCTATGGTGCGTAGCGGTACGAGTCAAGGTAGTACAGGAAGTACAGGCGGAGACAAGCGATATAAATATGGTCCAAGACTCGCTCCTCTTACTCAGAGGCCTTACGACATGACCGAGGAGCAAAACGCAGCCATAGTGCGGGCCCAATTGGACGTCCATTTTGGACCGAAACAGGCACCGCCGCCAAGGGAGAAAGTGCGCCTGAGAAATTTATGGACCACTTTATTCATATGGCAAGAAAACTAGCTCCCAAGCCTTTTGACTCAGACTATGAGCGCCAACTCAGGAATCTACATCAAGCACGACTAAAGAAGGAAGCGAGCTCGAGCTCGAGCCAACAAGCAGCTGTCAAAAAATGCGGGAAAACCGTTCCCCAGCTGGGAGAACAGGCGGCACAATCGATCCCCCCGCTTGTTGTGCCAACAACACATGAGAGTACGTGCACCCAATATTATTGTGGGCAAACCGTTAACGTTCCCCAGCTGGGCGATGTGGTAATAACCGAGGAGCATATAATGCAGACTGAAATGCTCAAGATCGTTGTTGGACAACTCCTCGAAATCGAGCCCATGTCTCCGCTTAGAGAGGAGGAAATAAAACAGAAATATGTCCGGGGCCAACCTTTGGTCGAGCCAGACACGGTCTGATACGTCTCCAACGTATCTACTTTTCCAAACACTTTTGCCCTTGTTTTGGACTCTAACTTGCATGATTTGAATGAAACTAACCCGGACTGACGCTGTTTTCAGCAGAACTGCCATGGTGTTGTTTATTGTGCAGAAAACAAAAGTTCTCGGAATGACATGAAAAATCCACGGAGATAACTTTTGGAAAATATAAAAAATACTGGCGAAAGAATCAAGGCCATGGGCCCACACTCTATCCACGAGGGTGGGGGCGCGCCCTCCCCCTTGGGCGCGCCCCCCTATCTTGTGGGCCCCCCGATGCTCCATCGACCTCAAATCCAACTCCATATATTCCGTTTCATGGAGAAAAAATCAAAGAGAAAGTTTCATCGCGTTTTACGATACGGAGCCGCCGTCAAGCCCTAATCTCTCTCAGGAGGGCTGATCTGGAGTCCGTTCGGGGCTCTAGAGAGGGGGATTCGTCGCCGTCGTCATCATCAACCATCCTCCATCACAAATTTCATGATGCTCACCGCCGTGCGTGAGTAATTCCATCATAGGCTTGCTGGACGGTGATGGGTTGGATGAGATTTACCATGTAATCAACTTAGTTTTGTTAGGGTTTGATCCCTAGTATCCACTATGTTCTGAGATTGATGTTGCTATGACTTTGCTATGCTTAATGCTTGTCACTAGGGCCCGAGTGCCATGATTTCAGATCTGAACCTATTATATTTTCATGAATGTATGTGAGTTCTTGATCCTATCTTGCAAGTCTATAGTCACCTATTATGTGTTATGATCCGATAACCCCGAAGTGACAATAATCGGGATACTTCTCGGTGATGACCATAGTTTGAGGAGTTCATGTATTCACTATGTGCTAATGCTTTGTTCCGGTTCTCTATTAAAAGGAGGCCTTAATATCCCTTAGTTTCCACTAGGACCCCGCTGCCACGGGAGGGTAGGACAAAAGATGTCATGCAAGTTCTTTTCCATAAGCACGTATGACTATATTTGGAATACATGCCTACATTACATTGATGAACTGGACCTAGTTCTGTGTCACCCTATGTTATAGCTATTACATGAGGAGTCGCATCCGACATAATTATCCATCACTGATCCAATGCCTATGAGCTTTTCACATATTGTGCTTCGCTTATTTACTTTTCCATTGCTACTGTTACAGTTACTACAAAACTGCTATCGTTACTTTTGCCACTGTTACCATTACTATCACACTACTTTGCTACTAAATACTTTGCTGCGGAGACTAAGTTATCCAGGTGTGGTTGAATTAACAACTCAACTGCTAATACTTAAGAATATTCTTTGGCTCCCCTTGTGTCGAATCGATAAATTTGGGTTAAATAATCTACCCTCGAAAGCTGTTGCGATCCCCTACACTTGTGGGTTATCAAGCCTAATTTCTGGCGCTGTTGTCGGGGAGCATAGCTCTATTCTTTGAGTCACTTGGGATTTATACCTGTTGATCACTATGAGGAACTTGAAAGACGAAAGAACCAAGATTTTTCCCTCAACTATGAGGGGAGGTAAGGATCTGCCATCTAGCTCTGCACTAGATTCTCCTTCTGTTTTGAGTAAGCTTGCGACACCTAAACCTGCTACTGCTATGAATTCTGATATGTCGTATGTTATTGATGATGCCACTTCTGCTATGCATGATAGTTATGATGGAACTACTTCTGTGCGTGCTACTACTTTGCCATTAGGTGAATTTCTTGATGAATAACTTGCTAGGGTTAGAGAAAATGAAATTATTGAAGATGCTATTATTGATGATAGTGATGATGAAAGTTCTCCCCCTGATTATGAATTGCCTGTTGTTCACTACAAGAAGTATGTCAACTTGTGACCACCACTATTTGTCACTGAAAGGTCATGGTTTTTCATTTGTGACCTTTTTGTGACCAAAAACAGAAGGTCAAAAGCTAGCAGTCGTAAATTGACTATAGTGACCTTTCTTTTGGAATGGTCGAAGACGTTTATGACCAAAATATGTCCACTATGGCATTTTCGTCACTAGCAACCTCCCCAGGCCACGTAGGCATCCAGCGTGGCACAAGATTAAGCCCGGTCCAATTCGGTTTTCTACATGGGCCTAGCCCAACAATTCGGCCTTTCTATATATTTTTCCTATGTTTTTATTAGCTACATGGGCCTGGCCCAAGAATTCGGCCTTTTTATTTTCTAGGCCATGGCCTTTTTTATTTTTTCCAAAAGATGAGCCCACTAGTGAGATGGGACCCAGTTATCAGGTTCTAACAAGTGGGTCCCAGTTGTCACTGTTATATTCTTCAGATCTCAATTTTCCAGTAAATAAATAACAATATTTAAATCCGAACAGAGAGAAAACAAAATGCTTCAAACAGAGCACGACTAATTAGGAAAAATATGGTACACATCACGAATACAATCAAAAAGAGCCAAACTTAGCACATTATTACAATCAAACTTGTTCATCCTGGTAACACAGCAAGGATGGTTCATCCTGGTAACACATTATTACAGAAAAATATGGTTCACATCAAGTTTACAATAAAAAAATGTTCACATCAGGTAACACAACTATCATAGTATAACTAGCACCAATGCTTCTCCCAACTTGTTCATCCTAGACCTCACGACAAAACATGAATGAAGGCCAGCATCTGCAAGTTATCAAGAAAAATGGTTAGAACAAGCAAAATGCGACATTTTTACCATTTAAGCATAGAAGAACAGGGTCAACAACATTTCAATCTTTGAAAATGAACCAAGATTTCAATCTTTGAATAGCAAAAAATTGATACAGTAGATCATTTGCGGTTTAAAACAATCCCTAAGGAGAGACATGTTGACACATTCATTTGGCAACATCTGTAGAAATTAAACCTCATAAACATGCAATGTGGAATTTGTATCTCAAAGAAGTATACATACTTATCAGGTTTAATTAGCACATAAACATGCAATGTGGAATTTGTATCTCAAAGAAGTATACATACTTATCAGGTTTAATTAGCACAGAGAAGCCAAATGCTAGTAACTCATGATTAGTACACAAGACAGGATTCAGCAAAGTAAACAAGAAGGTGGCTACAGTACAAAAGTAAGCTCATCACACAGAATAAATGAGTGGAACTACCGTACATCCTCTAAATTATCATGTTCACAAGATTAAAAGTAAGCGCAGCATAAGCATATGAGTTTTGTTTGGCATAGTTTGTCCGGTAATTTAGAAAGAGGGGAGATCGGGCACAGAACTTTGAGGCACTGTTATGAGGTAGTGTCTGATGAAGGTTGCCCTTTGGGGCGGCAGCGATAGCTCCGCCAAATGTAGCAGCAGCACCTCCGACTAGCACAGCAGCAAATACCAAGAAGAATGTCATGACAAAAGCAACACAGAAGGCTTTTGTGATGGCGTACCTGAAAATAGCAGCAGTAGGTTAGTGTGGTCTATGTATATTTGCACAGCACACAACATAACAGATAAACAAAGGCCAAGAACCCATAGGCGCCAGAAAACAAAAATCTTTTTAGACTAATGCCTATTCCATGCCATCTGATCTACAGCAGCAAAATTCACTACACAATAGTTATTTCATAGAAGAATGTTACTCCAGCAGTACAATTCACTACACAATAGTTATTTTATATAAAAATGTTCCTCCATGTGCACCAAAAGCAACCAATGCATCTTTTCACTGACCTTGCTGGGGAAAAGCAATGATGCTACAGACAATAAAGCTACACAGGGGCTTTCCAGCAGCACACCATGTAACAGAAACAATTCTAATATTTCATATCATCCATGTCATAATTAGAAAATGAGAAAATATAGTTCCACATAAGGAAGCAAATATAAAATGAAAACTAGTTGCATATATGTTTTGCAACAAACTAATTTAGAGCAGTAGCACTAGGGAGTAGGGAATGACAGCAGCAGCAGCAGCTAATTTAGAGCAGTAGCCCTTGGCATTTCACTAGATTCAGTCAAGCATGAATGTGAACTTAGAGCAGCAGCAAAATCAGGGAAAGTGGGAGAGGTAGAGGGAGGCTCGACCATGAATTGTTGCTGCCCCATGGTTGGGTATGTAATTATCACCGCTCCTCCTTTTGGATGCCGAGGTCGGAGACATTGGATCCGTGCGGGCATCAACCGCCTCCCATCCTTTCTGCCCGAGCTCCGGTCAAGGCTCCACCCTCGCGTCTGAGGTACCTGCAGAGAGAGAAAGACTAAGAGAGAAATCAGTGTTTACATACAGAGATGAGATGGTGGTGGAGGAGAGGGAGATGGAGATGGATATGGCTTACCACCTATGCCTGGGAGGGGAGGAAGAAGAACCCCTTCACGCGAGCTGAAGTAGACCATAGCAGATCAGAGGGAGCAAACTGCAGAGACCGCACGCACGAATCAGATGCGGTATGAAGGAAACCAGAAGAAGAGAAGGGATTCATCATTGAGGGAGTTGTTCAACTTTGAGCTATCTACAAATTTCTGCAAAACAAACAGAAAAAGGATTCATCATTTCTATACAAAAAGAATAGTCATGTAGTTAGGAATTACATTCTTCCATCAACAGCAAGGACACATATGACAGTTTTTTCATTTTATCAATATAGGAAAATAACCAAACGTCTTACATGTATGGTTGTACTGAAACAAATCTATTGGGCCATAACTCCATCAATAACTAAGCACAGCATAGGAAGTTCCTTGTGGATAATAAGATAATAAAGAGATTAAATCCATTTCGCATCTAAGCATAAAAACAACGGGAAGTTCACCAACAGTAGTAAACGGATAAGTTCACTAATGCTAGAGTAGGCACTTGTGCATAAAGTAATTTTCTTTCACTGGAGACATTTTCCCACAGCCGGGCTCCTGGCAAAATATATTGTCGCTCTCCGTGCACGTGGGCATGCTTCCTCAAGGCAGCCACATCGATGAAGGTCTTGCCGCAGTTGTTGTAGCTGCAGATGAAGAGGATCTCCGTGGCTGGCTCGACCTTGCGTGGTTGCGCCTCTGGCTCCTGCCCAAAATTATAAGGTTGTTCATACAAGCAACAAAATTAACAAAAATATAGTTTCTAGTGCCTCGGAGCTTCGATCTCCGCAACTCCTTTTCACAAGGGAAAAAATCAGGATTTATCAGCAGCAGCAGCTAAAAACCATGTCTGAAACTGGTTCAGTTGCCTATTTTCAATGCCAAGTTTCAATCGGATTGATCCTGGTCACAAGACAAGAGGGCATTTGGGTTGGATTTTTGTGCTGTTCTGGACTAGCGTTTGCGTTGGACAGTGCCTACACGTAGGTAGATGGGGATTTATATTTTTTGTCCAATCATCTGGCACAAATGTGGACTGAATACAGGTTTGTTTGACCATGGCCAGAATACAAATGTACACCATTTAGTTCAGTACCAAGAAACATCTACTAGTCCTACTTACAACAACAACAACAACAATAGTAGAGTATAGTCTCGAATTGTTTCTTTACTGATACATCAGCATTTGTAGATTATACAGCATGACAGCAGGAAAAAGTTTAATGGTAATAACATACACAAACATCAAACAAGGCATTGCAGACTACGAGAGCTTTTATTCTAGAGGTAGAGTTAAGCTGGAACCGAGGCTAGCGACGAGATCCGGAGGGGGGGAGGGGGCAGGCCTTGAGGGCGTGGCGGTAGAGCTCCTAGCGTCGGAGGCGGTGGATGCAGACTGCCGAGGAAGTTATCCACCTCCTCGCGCACCGCCTGCGACGTCGACCCCCGCCGGGTCAGAGAGCAGCATGGAGAGCGCGGATGGCGATGAGGTGGTCGTGGAGCGGGTGGTCGGTGCGGAAGGCGAGGAGCGAGTCGAGGAAGAGCCACTCCGGTGACAAAGGCGACGCGTCGCTCAAAACCTAGCCACGGGTGAGGGTTCCGAGTGAGCGGTAGAGGGCGCGAGAAATGGATCTGGCTGGAGGGGAGGAAAGAGCCGCGCGAGGGGAGCCTAGGGGTGTGCTCCCCACTGGCGAGAGCCACCTCTACTCGCCAGAATCGGGTGCGGCGCGAAGGAAGGATGTCGGCGCCGCCACCAGGGACAGGAACCTAGGTTTGGATGAGGGGGCGATGGGGGATGGGTCTAGGGTTTGGGCTGCGGGTGGGGTATCTCTTTTTCATTTTTTTCTATTGATAGATGGATGGATGGATGTGGGATGGAGAGATGATGGATGGATGGATGGATGGATGGACGCCATGTCATCAATCCGTTAGAAGGGTTTTGATTGGTTCGGAAAAACAGTAATTTAAAATAGTTTCCAAGTACTAAAAATAAAGAGATTTTGTGAAGTAACAATCAAAAATATTTTTCAAAAGTGCACTACACAAATTTTCACTAGAGTTAGACCACATTTTATGGATAAGGACCAATTTGTATGCATTTATGATCTTTCTAGCTATATTTAATCATTTTCTGAGTGGCAAAAATGAGTTTTTTTGTGAAGAACCTACCAAATATTTGTTACAAAATTGGATTCCAACAATTTTCTAAAATACTAGTCAATATTTAATATAGAACTGACCAAATGGTTGGGTGTTGAAAGTTCTGATCCACCTCCGGTGAAAAAGATAAATTTCCGTCGATTCAGCTAGAAGCGGGTCAAATTTGAACTGTCGCTACCTCATAGTTTGCTCTTTATTTTTTCCAAAAATCATTTCTAGGTACATAAGTATCTATTTAATGAGAGAAACACCAAAAAAATTCCAAGATTCAACCACTAGCTAGGAACGGACACTCCCGTCGTTTTGACCGCATTTCGAAACGGGCATAAAAAATTCAAAAAAAATCAAAAAATTGGAAAACCTTCGCATTGTGTCATTATATATGACCAAGTTTCCAGGAAAAATTATAAACTTCTAATACGGCGATTATTTTAAAAAAGTGTTCTCAGAAATGAGCTATCATGCGTGAAGATTCATGGCTTTCAAGCCAAATGATCAATCTTATGGCCACATTCATGTCATAGTTTGTTAAAATGATCTCATATTGTGCAAAAGGGTGAATCTTGGAATTCCAAACAATGTTGATTTGGGGAGTTTTCCCTTTCATTGCACAAAAGAGCCATTTTCCATTTTCTGAGTGCCCGAAATGAGTTTTTTTTGTGAAGAACCTACCAAATAATTGTTGCAAAAATGGACCAAATCAATTTTATAAAATATTAGGCCATGTTTAATGCACAATTGACAAAATAGTTGGGTGTAAAAAGTTTTGATCCACATCTGGTGAAAAAGACAAATTACCGCCGATTCAGGTGGAAGCGGGTGAAATTTGAACTGCAGCTGCCTCATAGTTTGCTATTTATTTTTTTCCAAAAATCATTTCTAGGTACATAAGTATCTATTTTATCATAGAAACACCAAAAGTTTTCCAAGATTCAACGACTAGCTAGGAATGGTCAAGCCCGCCGTTTTGACCGCATTTTGAAACGGGCATAAAAAATTCCAAAAAAATCAAAAAATTGGAAAACCTTCGCATTGTGTCATTATATTTGACCAAGTTTCCAGGAAAAATAATAACTTCTAATACGGTAATTATTTTTAAAAGGTGTTCTCAAAGATGAGCTATCATGTGTGAAGATTCATGGCTTTCAAGCCAAATGATCAATCTTATGGCCACATTCATGGCATAGTTTGTTCAAATGATCTCATATTGTGCACAAGGGTGAATCTTGGAATTCCAAACAATGTTGCCTAAGGGACTTTTCATTTTCTTTTCACGGAAAATACATTTTCCATTTTCCGAGTGCCCGAAATGAGTTTTTTTTGTGAAGGACCTACCATATATTTGTTGCAAAATTGGACATAATCAATTTTATAAAATACTAGGCCATATTTAATGCACAATTTACAAATTGGTTGGGTGTAAAAAGTTTTGATCCACCTCTGGTGAAAAAGACAAATTCCCGTCAATTCAGTTGGAAGCAGGTCAAATTTGAACTGCAGCTGCCTCATAGTTTGCTCTTTATTTTTTTTTCCAAAAATCATTTCTAGGTAAATAAGTATCTATTTAATCAGAAATACATGGTTTTATGGCGAGACATCGAGGTTTGGACGATGGCCGAGGGCCCCAACTCTAGAGCACGTAAGCTCGCATGCCCGCCGCGTGGTCACCGCATGACCGTGGCATTGCCATGTGTTCTGGGCAGCCTAGGCATGTCTAGTCGGTTGGGCACTCCCCAGTTAGGTGCTAGGAAGAAAATCACAACATAAGATTCTCACGAGGACACCGATCGATGCTCAAACATGGATAAGCAGCCAAGTGTTTGATTTGCGGTACGGGAAATGCACATGGCTAATGGGTGTGAGTTTTGGCTGAGGATGATCAGTTACTAAGAAGACCGTCTTCACAAATTTTTAGAGAAATCAAGAATATATAAATAACACTTCATTCACAAAGTGCTGCTCTGAACAGGATAGGAAAATGAATATTGTTGAGTTATTTTTGAACTAGGCAAGGAAGGTTTTTGACATATTTGATGAAGATATGATCCAAACAATTTATGAGAATTTTTTGGGAATTTTTGGAATAACGAAAATATAGGTTGCTTCACAACCTAGGGCAAAAATTGACACATGGACATGACACATAGACAAAACTGATGAGATGGCGCTTAGTCATCACAACCCACCACAATCTACAAGGCTATGACCATCTATATTGGTCGTTAACAACTAGAAATAAGGCAGCGGACTAGCACTGTTTGCTTTGTGACCATTTCGTGTAACGAAATTACGACCTTTCTGACCAAAATGGATGCAATGGTTTAGGGTTTGGAGCCCCCCGAACAGCTTTTGACCAATTGGTCTCAAATGGTCATAGATCTATGACCAATTCTTCCAGGGTCACTGACAGAAGGTCACTAGTTGACATATTTCTTGTAGTGGTTCCTGAGGGTTATGTTATGGATGAGGAAGCTGCTAGAGCTATCTTTGCTTGCAAAGATAGATATGATCTTAAGAAGTTATTAGCTAAATGGAAGCAACAATCTCTTAATACTAGAATGAAACCTGACCCCGCTTTTTCTACTTCACCTATCTGTGCTACTGATAAGGATTATGAATTCTTTGTTGATCCTGAAATAATTACTTTGGTTGAATCTGATCCTTTTTATGGCCTTGAATCTGAAACTGTTGTGGCACATCTTACCAAGTTAAATGATATGGCCACCTTGTTTACTAATGATGAGAAGTCTCGCTATTATTATATCCTTAAGATATTTCCGTTCTCATTCAAGGGTGATGCTAAAACTTGGTTTAATTCTCTTGATCCTGGTTGTGTGCGTAGTCCCCAGGATATGATTTATTACTTCTCTGCTAAATATTTTCTTGCTCATAAGAAACAAGCTGCCTTGCGGGAAATATATAATTTTGTGCAAATCAGAGAAAAGAGTCTCCCACAAGCTTGGGGGAGGCTTCTTGATACGTCTCCAATGTATCTATAATTTTTGATTGTTCCATGCTATTATATTACCCGTTTTGGATGTTTATGGGCTTTAGTTTACACTTTTATATCATTTTTGGGACTAACCTACTAACTGGAGGCCCAACCCATATTGTTTTTTTCTTTCCTATTTTAGTGTTTCGGAGAAAAGGAATATCAAACGGAGTCCAAATGGAACGAAAACTTCGGAAAAGTTATTTTTGGAACAGAAGCAATCCCGGGAACTTGGAGTGCAAGCCAGGGAAGCGTCGAGGAGGCCATGAGATAGGGGGGCGCGCCCTCCACCCTCGTGGGCCCCTTGAGGCTCCCCCGACCGACTTCTTTCGCCTATATATTCCCATATACCCTAAAAACATCGAAGGAAACAATAGATCAGGAGTTCCACCGCCGCAAGCCTCTGTAGCCACCAAAAACCTCTCGGGAGCCCGTTCTGGCACCCTGTCGGAGGGGGAATCCATCACCGGTGGCCATCTTCATCATCCCGGCGCTCTCCATGACGAGGAGGGAGTAGTCACCCTCGGGGCTGAGGGTATGTACTACTATCTATGTGTTTGATCTCTCTCTATCTCTCTCTCGTGTTCTTGAGGTGATACGATCTTGATGTATCGCTAGCTTTGTTATTATAGTTGGATCTTATGATGTTTCTCCCCCTCTACTCTCTTGTAATGGATTGAGTTTTCCCTTTGAAGTTATCTTGTCGAATTGAGTCTTTAATGATTTGAGAACACTTGATGTATGTCTTGATGTGCTTATCTGTGGTGACAATGGGATATCACGCGATCCACTTGATTTATGTTTTGGTGATCAACTTGCGGGTTCCGCCCATGAACCTTTGCATAGGGGTTGTCACACGTTTTCGTCTTGACTCTCCGGTAGAAACTTTGGGGCACTCTTTGAAGTACTTTGTGTTGGTTGAATAGATGAATCTGAGATTGTGTGATGCATATCGTATAATCATGCCCACGGATACTTGAGGTGACAAGGGAGTATCTAGGTGACATTAGGGTTTTGGTTGATTTGTGTCTTAAGGTGTTATTCTAGTATGAACTCTATGATAGATTGAACGGAAAGAGTAGCTTCATGTTATTTTACTACGTACTCTTGAATAGACAGAACAGAAAGGACAACTTTGAGGTGGTTTCGTACCCTACCATAATCTCTTCGTTTGTTATCCGCTATTAGTGTCTTTGGAGTGACTGTTTGTTGCATGTTGAGGGATAGTTATATGATCCAAGTATGTTATTATTGTTGAGAGAACTTGCACTAGTGAAAGTATGAACCATAGGCTTTGTTTCCTACCATTGCAATACCGTTTATGCTAACTTTTATCATTAGTTACCTTGCTGTTTTTATATTTTCAGATTACAAAAACCTATATCTACCATCCATATTGCACTTGTATCACCATCTCTTCACCGAACTAGTGCACCTACACAATTTACCATTGTATTGGGTGTGTTGGGGACACAAGGGACCCTTTGTTATTTGGTTGTAGGGTTGCTTGAGAGAGACCATCTTCATCCTACGCCTCCCACGGATTGATAAACCTTAGGTCATCCACTTGAGGGAAATTTGCTACTGTCCTACAAACCTCTGCACTTGGAGGCCCAACAACGTCTACAAGAAGAAGGCTGTGTAGTAGACATCAAGCTCTTTTCTGGCGTCGTTGTCAAGGAGGTGAGTGCTTGAAGGTATATCTTTAGATCTTGCAATCGAATCTTTTTGTTTCTTGTTTTATCACTAGTTTAGTTTATAAAATAAAACTACAAAAAATGGAATTGAGTTTGTCTCATACGCTTCATCTTTTTAATATCTTTCGTGAGTATGATGAAAAGGAAAATTGTGCTCAAGTGCTAGAAGAAGAAATCTATAAAATGCTTGATACTAAATCTTTGAATGATGAGTATGATTGCAATCTTGTTAGTATGAACTCTTTGAATATCCATAGTACTAATGATGATTGCTCTAGTTATGACGAAAATATCTATTATAAGCATGTCAATTTTTGTGGAGTAGATTGGGTTCGCAAGTACACACAAATAGGGAAAATAGATATTGCAAGAGGCATAAGTATTTAGAAACTAAAGGGTTGCAAGAAAGGCTTAATGTTAGTGCTGAAAATTTAAATTTACTTTACCGTACTTGTGAACTTTGCGATGAACGTGGTCATTTAAATCTCCGATGCAAATTGTTTCATGATCGAATCGTCTCCAAAAATTGTGATGACTTGATTTCCCTTGCACAACATAATGAACTTAGTTTGCTTTTGGGTTATGAGGAATTGAAACGTGCAACTGAGCATATTCCAGAATTTAATCTTGAGCATTGTCTTGATATTGATCTAGAAAAGATTTATTTGTATTGTGCGGTGAATTGCATTGAAAATAATTATATTGCCAATTACCTAAAGAAAACAAAGCAAATAGAATATGAAGAGAATACTAATGAAAGGTAAGAGACTTCCCAATCTCCTCCTATTATTTCTTATGATGAATCAGGTAACGAGGAGGAGCTTTCTATTCAACCAATCTCATTAATAAAGAGCTCAAAGAAGAAGGTTGAACCTACACATAATGTGAAGAAGAAAAAGAAAAGAAGGAGCAACAAAGGTAAAAAGGTATCCCACCTAAATGATGTTGCTCCTACTACTCATTCTGATGATGATAATTGCTATACTATTGGTGCTATCTATACTATTAATGATGAGAGTGATTATGCTTATGATATGAAAAGTCCCAAGCTTGGGGATGCTATGTTTAATGAAGATGATATTTTTAGCATCCCAAGTTTTGATATGCAAAGTTGTTATGATGATAGCATGCCTCTTACCTATGATGACTGTATTGATGAAAGTGGATTTTGAAGAGTGTCAACTTTAGGAAGTAGTGATCCCACTATTTTGGAGGATGTTGAATATTATTGTGATGAATATGAAAGTGGATTTGAACGAGTGTCAACTTTATTTAGTGATGATTCCACTATCTTGGAAGAGGTTTCAATCGATTATGATGAGAACAAAGTTGCTACTTATGATGATTATAGTGATGAAACTTATGCTATAAAAAGTAGTGATGATTATATTTATAAAACTTGTCATGATTATGGTTACCCTTTTTCTGAACATTACTCTTTTAATGTGGAAACAACTTTTAGTATTCGAGTCTCTTATGATACTCCCACTATTCCGAATGAGAGGAATTTTGCTTCTGTGGAGAGTAGTAAATATTCAATGCTTATAGATCATGAAAAGAATGATTTAGGTGATGGTTATATTGTTGGATTCATTCATGATGCTACTGAAAATTATTATGAGGGAGGAACATATGCTTGTAGGAATTGCAATAATGTCAAGTTTCCTCTCTATGTGTTTAAAATCTTGAAGCTATGCTTGGTTTACCTTCCTATGCTAGTTGATTATTGTTCCCATAAGTTGTATGCTCACAAAATCCCTATGCATAGGAAGAGGGTTAGACTTAAATATTCTAGTCATATGCTTCATGATGCTCTCGTTATGTTTCAATTCTTATCTTTTATGTGAGCATCATTGTCATCATCATGCCTAGCTAGAAAGGCATTAAAGAAAAGCGCGTGTTGGGAGACAACCCAATATTTACCCTTACTGTTTTTGTGTGTCCACATGATTATGCTACTGTAGCAATCATGTTTTATAGCTTTTGTTTCAATAAAATGCCAAGTAAGACCTTTAGGATAGCTTATGGTGATATTTGGGTTGATCCTGCTGAAAATCAGAAACTTTTGCATGCAGTAAATTAGTTTTGATAATTCACCTAAACGTGCTTCCGATCGGATTCTTTTTGCTCTGGATTGGTACACAAATTTCTTAGGACTTCCTAATTTTTTAGGATTTCTGGAGTTCCAGAATCATACATTTGATACAGATTACTACAGACTGTTCTATTTTTGACAGATTCTGTTTTCTATGTGTTGTTTGCTTATTTTGATGAATCTATGAGTAGTATCGGAGGGTATGAACCATAGAGAAGTTAGAATACAGTAGATATTACGCCCATATGAATTTAGAATGAGTTCATTACAGTACCTAAGTGGTGGTTTTATTTTCTTATACTAACGGAGCTTACGAGTTTTCTGTTGAGTTTTATGTTGTGAAGTTTTCAAGTTTTGGGTAAAGATTTGATGGACTATGGAATAAGGAGTGGCAAGATCCAAAGCTTGGGGATGCCCAAGGCACCCCGAGATATTCAAGAATAGCCAAAAGCCTAAGCTTGGGGATGCCCCCGGAAGGCATCCCCTCTTTCGTCTTCTTTTATCGGTAACTTTACTTGGAGCTATATTTTTATTCGCCACATGATATGTGTTTTGCTTGGAGTGTCTTGTATGATATTAGTATTTGCTTTTTAATTTACCACAATCATCCTTGGTGTACTCACCTTTTGGGAGAAGCCCACTTGATTGGAATTTATTAGAATACTCTATGTGCTTCACTTACATCTTTTGAGCTAGATAGTTTTTGCTCTAGTGCTTCACTTATATCTTTTAGAGCACGGTGGTGGGTTAATTTTGTAGAAATTGCTAGTCTCTCATGCTTCACTTATATTATTTTGAGAGTCTCTTAGAACAGCATGGTATTTGCTATGGTTATAAAATTGGTCCTAGAATGGTAGGCATCCAAGTTAGGTATAATAAAAACTATCATAGGAAGTGAATTGGATGCTATGATCAATTTGATACTTGATAATTGTTTTGAGATATGGAGGTAGTGATATTAAAGTCATGATAGTTGGGTGATTATGAATTTAAAGAATGCTTATGTTGAAGTTAGCAAGTCCCGTAGCATGCATGTATGGTTAAAGTTGTGTAACAAATTTGAAACATGAAGTGTCCTTGGATTGTGCATCCTTATGAGTGGCCGTCGAGGACGAGCGATGGTCTTTTCCTACCAATCTATCCCCCTAGGAGCATGCGCATAGTGCTTGGTTTTTGATGACTTGTAGATTTTTGCAATAAGTATATGAGTTCTTTATTACTAATGTGAGTCCATGGATTATACACACTTTTACCTTTCCATCATTGCTAGCCTCTTCGGTACCGTGCATTGCCCTTTCTCGCCTTGAGAGTTGGTGCAAACTTCACCGGTGCATCCAAACCCCGTGATATGATACACTCTATCACACATAAGCATCCTTATATCTTCCTCAAAACAGCCACCATACCTACCTATTATGGCATTTCCATAGCCATTCCAAGATATATTGTCATGCAACTTTCCACCATTCCGTTTATCATCATGACACGCATTACTATTGTCATATTGCCATTGCATGATCATGTAGTTGACATCGTATTTTTGGCAAGGCCACTTTGCATAATTTTTCATACATGTCACTCTTGATTCATTGCCCATCCCGGTACACCGCCGAAGGCATTCATATAGAGTCATATCTTGTTCTAGTTTTGAGTTGTAATTCATGTGTTGTAAATCAATAAAAGTGTGATGATCATCATTATTAGAGCATTATCCCCAAAAAGAAAAAAAAGCAAGTCCAAAAAGAAAAAAAAGAAAGGCCAAAGAAAAAAAAGAAAAAAAAGAGAAAAAAGAAGAAAGGCCAAAAAAGGCCCAAAAAAGAAAAATAAATAAATTAAAAAGGGGGCAATGTTACTATCTCTTTTTCCACACTTGTGCTTCAAAGTAGCACCATGTTCATCATATAGCGAGTCTCATATGTTGTCACTTTCAAATACTAGTGGGAATTTTTCATTATAGAACTTGGCTTGTATATTCGATGGGCTTCCTCAAAATGCCCTAGGTCTTCGTGAGCAAGTAAGTTGGATGCATACCCACTAGTTTTCTTTTATTGAGCTTTCATACATTTATAGCTCTAGTGCATCCGTTGCATGGCAATCCCTACTCCTCATGTTGACATGAATTGATGGGCATCTCCATAGCCCGTTGATTATCCTCGTCAATGTGAGACTTTCTCTTTTTTTGTCTTCTCCACACAATCCCCATCATCATATTCTATTCCACCCATAGTGCTATATCCATGGCTCACGCTCATGTATTGCGTGAAAGTTGAAAAAGTTTGAGATAATTTAAGTACGAAACAATTGCTTGGCTTGTCGTTGGGGGTGTAGAATTTGGGAACATTTTTGTGTGACGAAAATGAAGCATAGCCTAACTATATGATTTTGTAGGGATGAACTTTCTTTAGCCATGTTATTTTCAGAAGACATGATTGCTTTGATTAGTATGCTTGAAGTATTACTATTTCTTATGTCAATATGAACCTTTATTTTGAATCATTTGGATTTGAACATTCATGCCACAATAGGGAAAATTACATTGAGAATTATGCTAGGTAGCATTCCACATCAAAAATTCTATTTTTATCATTTACCTACTCAAGGACAAGCAGGAATTAAGCTTGGGGATGCTTGATACGTCTCCAACGTATCTATATTTTTGATTGTTCCATGCTATTATATTACCCGTTTTGGATGTTTATGGGCTTTACTTTACACTTTTATATCAATTTTTGGGACTAACCTACTAACCGGAGGCCCAGCCCATATTGTTATTTTCTTGCCTATTTCAGTGTTTCGAAGAAAAGGAATATCAAATGGAGTCCAAATGGAATGAAACCTTCGGAAAAGTTATTTTTGGAACAGAAGCAATCCCGGGAACTTGGAGTGGAAGCCAGGGAAGCGTCGAGGAGGCCACGAGATAGGGGGGCGCGCCCACCCCCCTGGGCGCGCCCTCCACCCTTGTGGGCCCCTTGAGGCTCCCCCGACCGACTTCTTTCACCTATCTATTCCCATATACCCTAAAAACATTGAAGGACATAATAGATCGGGAGTTCCGCCGCCGCAAGCCTCTGTAGCCACCAAAAACCTCTTGGGAGCCCGTTCCGGCACCCTTTCGGAGGGGGAATCCATCACCGGAGGCCATCTTCATCATCTCGATGCTCTCCATGACGAGGAGGGAGTAGTTCACCCTCGGGGCTGAGGGTATGTACCAGTAGCTATGTGTTTGATCTCTCTCTCTCTCTCTCTCTCTCTCTCTCTCTCGTGTTCTTGAGGTGATACGATCTTGATGTATCGCGAGCTTTGTTATTATAGTAGGATCTTATGATGTTTCTCCCCCTCTACTCTTTTGTAATGGATTGAGTTTTCCCTTTGAAGTTATCTTGTCGGATTGAGTCTTTAATAATTTGAGAACACTTGATGTATGTCTTGCCGTGCTTATCTGTGGTGACAATGGGATATCACGTGATCCACTTGATGTTTGTTTTTGTGATCAACTTGCGGGCTCCGCCCATGAACCTTTGCATAGGGGTTGGCACACGTTTTCGTCTTGACTATCCGGTAGAAACTTTGAGGCACTCTTTGAAGTACTTTGTGTTAGTTGAATAGATGAATATGAGATTGTGTGATGCATATCATATAATCATGCCCATAGATACTTGAGGTGACAATGGAGTATCTAGGTGACATTAGGGTTTTGGTTGATTTGTGTCTTAAGGTGTTATTCTAGTATGAACTCTATGATAGATTGAACGGAAAGAATAGCTTCATGTTATTTTACTACGGACTCTTGAATAGATAGAACAGAAAGGATAACTTTGAGGTGGTTTCGTACCCTACCATAATCTCTTCGTTTGTTCTCCGCTATTAGTGGCTTTGGAGTAACTCTTTGTTGCATGTTGAGGGATAGTTATATGATCCAAGTATTTTATTATTGTTGAGAGAACTTGCAGTAGTGAAAGTATGAACCCTAGGGCCTGTTTCCTACCATTGAAATACCGTTTACGCTCACTTTTATCATTAGTTACCTTGCTGTTTTTATATTTTCAGATTACAAAAACCTATATCTACCATCCATATTGCACTTGTATCACCAGCTCTTCTCCGAACTAGTGCACCTATACAATTTACCATTGTATTGGGTGTGTTGGGGACACAAGACACTCTTTGTTATTTGGTTGCAGGATTGCTTGAGAGAGGCCATCTTCATCCTACACCTCCCACAGATTGATAAACCTTAGGTCATCCACTTGAGGGAAATTTGCTACTGTCCTACAAACCTCTGTACTTGGAGGCCCAACAATGTCTACAATAAGAAGGTTGTGTAGTAGACATCACTTCTCCGACTACTTAATGCTTTGCCTGATCATCCTCTTAAGAAAAATGAAATGCTTGATATCTTTTATAATGGACTAACCGATGCTTCCAAGGACTACTTGGATAGTTGTGCCGATTGTGTTTTCAGGGAAAGAACAGTCGACCAAGCTGAATTACTATTGAATAATATGTTGACTAATGAAAATAATTGGACTCTTCCTGAGCCAATTCCTGAGGCAATCCCCGAGCCAATTGAGCCAACTCCTGAGCCTATTCCTAAACTCACTCCAAAGAAGAGGGGCGTTCTATTTCTCAGTCCTGAAGATATGCAAGAGGCAAGGAAATCAATGAAAGAAAAAGGTATATACGCTGAAGATGTTAAGAATTTACCTCTCATTGAAGAAATACATGGTCTTAATATACCGCCTATTGAAGAACCACATTGTCTTGATAACCTGACACATGTAGTAAAGGTAAATTCTCTCTATAGATATGATAAAGGTGAAGTTCCCTCTACTAAATTTCATAGCCCATGCTTAGATGAATTTGATGACTTTATGGATAGACTAGAAAGTTTTAATGCTTATGTTGGTAGAAAATTAAAGAATAATGCTTTCGAGATAGGACGCTTGAGTGATATATGGCTAGAGTTAAAGGTGAACTTAAACTCATTAGCAAATATGCTTCTATGGTTACCACTCAAGCTGAGCAAGTACTTAAAGCTCAAAGTGATTTGCTTGATGAATTAAGTAATAAACATGATTTTGCTGTTAGAGTGGCTACTAGAACCGGTAGAATGACTTAGGAACCTTTGTATCTTGAAGGCCACCCTAAGATAATCGAGAAGGATTCTCAGAGAAATAATTTAGAGGCACCTAGTTCTTCAAAGAAGCACTACTAGGGAAAAGCTTATACACAGGATCTTACCAGTAGCGAGTTTTAAATTAAGGCGCTACTGGTACTTACTAGTAGCGCGCTATATTGACCCGCGCTACTAGTTAATATTACTCGTAGCGCGTGGATAAAAAACACATGCTACTAGTAAGTATCCCCAATTGTGTTATGCGGATATGTCATAGTAGTAGCGTGTGTTTGCTGGGCCACGTTAGTAATAGAAACGTAGTCGTAGCACTGGTCACGAATAGCGCTACAACTAATCCAGCCCAGCCAGCCCAGCGAGACAACCAACCTAGCCTAGCGAACAACCACCATCGCTAGCTCTCTCATTTTCTCCTCTTCCTCCCGCGAACACTCGCCGCCGCCACCAACGCCGGGCGATTCCGACTACTTCCGGCGACCGTTGCCGGAACTGCACACCCATGAGCTCTCACGACGGTTCTTCCTTCCCTCTGACAAAATCCGATCCTCGTGGCGGCAAGCGCTCGCGCGCGACCCCTCCCTGCGGCTAGGGTTTCGGCTGCCTCCAACTCCAGTGCGGTGCGATCTCCTCTCCCCTCGATTCATGCCCTCTCCTCTCCCTTTTTTCTTCTCTCCTAACCCCCTCACTTATTTCTTCGGTTTGGTGCAGCAACTGCCCTCCTCCATGGATGAGGACGACCACCACGGCATGCACGTGGTCAAGTTCACTGTCGCCTACTCCAGTGCGGTGCTGGACCAAGGACCTCCGCCTCAACAGATCCTAGCTTGGGTAAGCACCCCCATCCCCATGGCCGTTTCACTTTGTTCCTCTGCCCCTCTTCTCTGTTCTTCGATGAATCCTCTGGTTTCAGTTAATTAGCAGCACAACCACAGCCACACAAAGGCGTAGGAGCGTTGCTGCTTGTATAAAACTAAATCTCTGTAATGTTTTTTGTTATGTTACCATGGCTACCAAAGAGTGTTTGTGTCTTCTGTTTCTCAATATGATATGCTCACAAGTTTGTTGATACATGCAGATTGGTGGTCTCTGACTTTGCAACAGATGTTATTGTGCATATCGGTGAAGTCAGATTCTACTTGCACAAGGTCAGTGTGCTAGTATTTTCAGCAATTTTTGCTGAGGTCAACACTAAGCATTTATATTTGCTTCTACAAATAACGGCAAGGGTGGTGGAAGTAGATATGTGTTACATCCTGCAGCACGTAGTTCTTCAGACACAAAATGTTCAACTGTCGGGGTCTCTTTGTCATGCCATCAAGAGTAGTAACATCATCAACATTTATGCTTCACATCTAATTGTTGTTGGGCTTTCTCTTTCCAATCTACTGGACCCTGTTTCACACACAAAATATTTTCACTGCCAAGCTGATTATCAACACCACCTTAAAATATTTGTGATGGCCTAATAGACTACCTTTGGCAACCTAACCAAACAAATCGAAGAATCATCCATTACATTTATGTTACCATTCTTCAGACTATGAAAACCTTATAGCAACCATATGCCGCTTTGGTGTTACCACCATCCAAATTTTGTTCTTTAGATAGGCAAAATTATTCATTGTTCATCAGTTTCTTAGGGGAACATGGTTACCTTGGTGATTCATATCTAGTGAATTAGGTGTTGAAAATGTTTTCTTATGTATGTTTTAGTGGGAAGTCCGATCATTTGCTGCTCAAAATCCGACAAATCAAAGGAGGAATGCGCGAGAAGCAATACTATCATCAATGGCAAGGTTGGTCATGTATTCCTATTCTTTGAGTTTTCTCTGTTTCAACCATACAATTCATCTAGCATACGGTATCGTCATTGCAACCTTTCAATTTGGTAACTTGAAGTAGTTTACAGTTACATTATTGTGAGTGTGTGGCCTGAAAATAAGGTAGAAAATTACTATAGATACTACTTCAAAACCATATACTCCTACTCACTATTTCTGTGTGTCATGTGTACTACCAACTTACTGATGTTTCTTTAATTCCCACAGTCTACAAAATTCATGCTTGCTAGTGTATGTTTGTGCCCCTAGCTTGCATGTTGATGTTGTATGTGCATGGTGGTGGCCTCCTTCCTGCTGTTATTTGCTCCATATTGAGAATTGTATTGTAAAAGATAATGAGATGGACGCAGTTAGGAGATGATGCTAGCAAGTTCAAACTCTCTTTAATGGATAGATCATAGTGCAGTTAGGAGAAGTGGTGTTATGAATATGTAGTATGCAAGTTCAGTGTGTATTAGAAAAAGTTCAGCATTAAATTATATAGCAAATTCACTACACGGGGATTTGACAAGCAGTTTTGTAAAAAAGATTATGGTGATTTGCTCCGACATGATTTTGTGTGTGTATTTTGGCAGCTCAACAAGATGAACCATACAAGCGAGGAACCTCCCAGGCGCAGCAACTCCTCCATCCAAGTTGAGCGCTGGGGAAAGTGGTCTGTTTAGGTTGATGGAAAGCTAGGGAAAGTTCCCACCTTTCAATGATAGTTGTGTGCGTATGATATGGGATGTCGTGATTTCTTCCTGTTTAGATGTTCACTATTGTATCTATGAATGCTTCAAGTGTTAAAGATGATTCTGTGACCTGAGCTTATTTTTCATTGGACGTGTCTCTGATGGAAGCAACTGCATCTAACTTTTATTTTTTTAATTCGCAATTACTTAGTAGTAGCGTGGGAAACAACAACTCGCTACTAGTATTTAGGATAGCTATAGTGCACAGGAGAAGCACGCTATAGCTATTAGCAGTAGCGAGCTTCCGTTAAGTGCGCTGCTGCTACACTTGTGTAGCAGTAGCGCTGGTGAGCACGCGCTACTGCTACGTGTTAGCTGTAGCGCCTTATTAGTAGCGCCAGTCCCCACGCTATTGATACACCTATAACCCGCGCTGCTGCTAGCCTTTTCCCTAGTAGTGAAGAAAAAGAAAAATGATAGGACTTTGCATGCTTCTAGTGAACCTATTGTAGACACTCCTGAGAATCTCAATGATATTTCTATTTCTGATGCTGAAACACAATCAGGTGATGAACATGAACCTAGTGACAATGTTAATGATAATGTCATGTTGATGCTCAACCTAGCAAAAATAATGATGTAGAGATGGAACCTGTTGTTGATCTTGATAACCCACAATCAAAGAATCAATGTTATGATAAGAGATATTTTGTTGCTAGGAAGCACGGTAGAGAAAGAGAACCATGGGTTTAGAAACCCATGCCTTTTCCTACTAAACCATCCCAGACAAAGGATGATGAGGATTTTGAGCGCTTTGCTGAAATGATTAGACCTATCTTCTTACGTATGCGCTTAACTGATATGCTTAAATTAAATCCTTATGCTAAGTATATGAAGGATATAATTACAAATAAAAGAAAGATATCGGAAGCTGAAATTTCCACCATGCTTGCTAATTACACTTTTAAGGGTGGAATACCAAAGAAACTTGGAGATCCAGGGGTACCCACTATACCATGCTCCATTAAAAGAAACTATGTTAAAACTGCTTTATGTGATCTTGGAGCCGGTGTTAGTGTTATGCCTCTCTCTTTATATCGTAGACTTGAATTGAATAAGTTGACACCTACTGAAATATCTTTGCGAATGGCTGATAAGTCAACTGCCATACCTGTCGGTATTTGTGAGGATGTGCCTGTTGTGGTTGCAAATGTCACTATCTTAACGGACTTTGTTATTCTTGATATTCCCGAGGATGATAGTATGTAGATTATTCTTGGTAGACGCTTTTTGAATACTGCAGGGGCTGTTATTGATTGCAACAAAGGCAATGTCACTTTTCATGTTAATGGTAATGAGCATATGGTACACTTTCCGAGGAAACAATCTCAAGTTCATAACATCAATTCTATTGGAAAAGCTCCAACTATCATTATTGGAGGTTTTGAATTTCCTCTCCCTACTGTCAAGAAAAATATGATATTCTTATTATTGGGGATGTTCATATCCCCGTTGAGGTAACTTAGTATCATTCAAAATTTCTCCGGTTCCGTGTTATTCGGAATCAGTTTGTTAACAAGACTTGATCAACCTTGTGAGTGGATTCATTTTTATGATCATGAGATGGATGAAACTAGAAGGCACAACCTTCTGTACCCTCTTTTTACTTTTTGTTATTTAGAATAAATAAACAAAAATAGTATTATCTGTCTGTTTTCTGAATTATCCGGGCAATAAAAAAATCCCGAAAATAAAAGTGCTCCAAATGCCCTGCAAATTTAGTATGATTTTTTATGGAATATTTGAGGATTTTAGGCACTGAAAACACTGCAGGGGGGCAAACACCTGGCCACGAGGGTGGAGGGCGCGCCCACACCCCCTGGGCGCGTCCCCCTATCTCGTGGGCCCACGGTGGCCCCCCTCCAATTATTCCTGCACCCACACACTCCATCTTCCTCCAAAAAATCGCCATCCAGCTCAAGCACGAGTTCTAGCTCATTTTGCTGCGATTTTCGATCTCCTTGCTCAAAGCTCCATTCACAAAACTGCTTTGGGAGATTGTTGCTTGGTATGTGACTCCTCCATTGATCCAAATAGTTTTTGTTCTAGTCCTTTATTCATTGCAAATTTTTGCTGCATAGGTGACCCTGTTCTTGAGCTTGCATGACAAATTTATGAGGTCCCAAGCAATTCTAATGCATGATATAGGCCCTAGTCACTTGTAGGAGTAGTTGCTACCAATCTTGTTTAGTTATATTCACTTTTATTTTGAAGTTACTAAAATTTCAGAAATTTTCAGAAAATGTTAAGGAGATTTTTGAGGGGCTCTTCTAGCCAAAGCTCCCAGGAAAAACAAGCTAAAAAGAAGGAAAAGGCCAAGTATAATCTTCCTCGCATAGCGGAAGTACCGCCGTGTGAATGGCCATGTGATAATTTCTTAAGAGAAGCCGGGATTTATGAAGACTTTTATTCTTTGATTGAAAATGCAGGCCTCACCGACTTCCTCCACGACCAGGTCGATCAGTATCTCTTACTCACCAATACTTTCGTGCAAAACTTTTATTATTATCCTAAGAATTCACCTCCGTCAGTATCATTTCATTTATATGATGAATTCAAGGAAATTTCTTTAAGTAATTTTTGCGGGGTATGTAGAATACCCTTTGAGGGCAGATTAGATGAACCACATCGTAAAGATGTGGATGGCTTTGTTAACACAATTACTGTAGGGGATCCCAAGAAGGGTTCCGATGCAAGAATCTCTAGCATACACTTTCCTGTTTTATGCTACTTTGCCTTATTTGCTAGTCGATGCTTAATTGGTCGTGGAAATAGTGGAAACTTCAGTGTTCCTGATATTGTTATTGCTAAACGACTAAGTCTGAACCGTACAAAAGGCCCCATCTTTGGAGGTATCTATGTTGCACGTCTTGCTAAACATTTTGAGATACCTATTAGGCACCATGAGAAAGAGGAGACAATATTACCTCCTTACATTTTAGATTACAAGAGCATGGTAGCACATGAGTTTATTGTTCATAAAGATGATAAGATGCTCCTGTATAACTTGAGATTTAATAAGAAACACAATGAGATTATTATCCTGCCTGCGTCTCTGTTGTTTGATTTGGCTGTAGTTAATTATCTTGTCTCGCCGGAAGCGGTGTACGCTCATCGAGGCCAAGCATCCGCTCCAGAACCTGAGCGTGAACCTCCACTGGACCCTTATCGTCCATCATCTTATCAGTGGGATCCGGAGCAGATCGCTAGTCAGTGGTATCCTGATTACACTCCTCAGTACACCGGGGAGAGTAGCCGCGGTCCTTGGCAATAAACCAACTTAGTCCAAAAGCCTAAGCTTGGGGGAGTACGTATTTCTCACCGACTTTACATTCATGTTGACACACTATTCTAGTCGTTGGTGCTCATACTCTTTCATTGTATTGTCCATGTTAGTTTAATTTCTTTTTCTGGCCTTCTTCTTGTGTGTTTCATAAACCTTAAGAGAAAACAAAAAATTAGTTAGTTTAATTTCCATGCTTGTAGTAGAAATTAAAATGAAAACCCAAAAGATTTCTCGTTCTTATTCTTTCTTGTTGGGAGCTTTCCCGTGTAAATATTTTTATTTTATTTTCTTTCCTTTGGGGGTCGAGAGTAGAAGACCATATTGAAAATGTTTAGTGGCTCTCATATGCATGATTGTTGATTTAACTTAGAGCGCATATTACTTTATCTTCTCTCTTGAGTTGAATGCTTGCAGATTCCAGCTTAGTCCAATGCACATGCACTATTATTATTATACACACCGTTCGGTCATGCAAGTGAAAGGCAATAATGACGATATATGATGGACTGATTGAGATGAGAGAAGCTGGTATGAACTCGACCTCTTTTGTTTTTGTAAATATGATGAGTTCATCGTTCCTGATTCAGCTTATTAAGAAGTAAACAGATTTGCAATGATATTTAGAGATTATAGTTGCTTGTGCCATGCTTAATTAGCTATGAGTTATAATGGTTTACCTTGCGTGCCAACATGCTATTAAAATGATTATGATGTGGTATGATGGGATGATATCCTCCTTTGAATGAATTGAGTGACTCGACATGGCATATGTTCACGCATGTAGTTGAAATGAATCAACATAGCCTTCATGATATTTATGTTCATGGTGGATTATATCCTACTCATGCTTGTATTCGGTGTGAATTAATTTTAATGCATGTTCATGACTGGTGTCGCTCTCTCAGTTGGTCGCTTCCCAGTCTTTTGCTAGCCTTCACCTGTACTAAGCGGGAATACTGCTTGTGCATCCAAACTCCATAAACCCCAAAGTTGTTCCATATGAGTCCACCATACCTTCCTATATGCGGTATCTACCTTCCGTTCCAAGTAAATTTGTATGTGCCAAACTCCAAACCTTCAAATGAAATTCTGTTTAGTATGCTCGAGCAGCTCATGTTTCAACTAGGGTTGTCTGTATCTTCCATGCTAGGTGGGTTATTCTCAAGGGGAGTGAACTTCGCTCCTCATTCACGAGAAAATGGCTGGTAACCGGGATGCCAGTCCCATGATCAAAAAGATCAAAGCAAATCAAAATAATTAAACAAAACTCCCCCAGGGTTGTTGCTAGTTGGAGGCACTCGTTGTTTCGAGCAAGCCATGGATTGATGCTTGTTGGTGGTGGGGGCGTATAAACTTTACATTATGTTTGTGAACCTCCTATAATGTATGTAGCATGGAAGATATCGAGATCTCGTAGTTATTGCGTTGATAGTGAAAGTATGCCGCTCAAAATGTTATTCATCTCTATTTTAAAATCGAGCTCTGGCACCTCTACAAATCCCTGCTTCCCTCTGTGAAGGGCCAATCCATTTACTTTTATGTTGAGTCATCACCCTCTTATTAAAAAGCACCCGCTGGAGAGAACACTGTCATTTGCATTCATTGTTATTAGTTTATATTGGGTATGACTTGACTGGATCTCTTTTACCATGAATTAAAATGTTTAGTCAGTCCTTGATCTTTAAAGGTTCTCTGCATTTATGTTTTGCGGTCTCAGAAAGGGCTAGCGAGATACCATCTTGTTATATCATATTATGATTGTTTTGAGAAAGTGTTGTCATCCGAGTTTTATTATTATTGCTCGCTAGCTGATTATGCCATTGATATGAGTAAATGTGAGACCTAAGTGTTATTGTGAGTATGGTTAGTTCATAATCTTTGCTGAAAACTTGAATGCTGACTTTACATATTTACAACAACAAGAGCAAATAGAGTTTGTAAAAGTTTTTCTTTATCACTTTCATTTTATCAACTGATTTGCTTGAGGACAAGCAAAGGTTTAAGCTTGGGGGAGTTGATACGTCTCCAACGTATCTACTTTTCCAAACACTTTTGCCCTTGTTTTGGACTCTAACTTGCATGATTTGAATGAAATTAACCCGGACTGACGCTGTTTTCAGCAGAACTCCCATGGTGTTGTTTATTGTGCAGAAAACAAAAGTTCTCGGAATAACCTGAAAATCAACGGAGATAACTTTGGAAAATATAAAAAATACTAGCGAAAGAATCAAGGCCAGGGGGCCCACACCCTGTCCACGAGGGTGGGGGCGCGCCCTCCCCCCTTGGGCGCACCCCTGTCTTGTGGGGCCCCTGATGCTCCACCGACCTCAACTCCAAATCCATATATTCTGTTTCGCGGAGAAAAAAATCAGAGAGAAAGTTTCATCGCGTTTTACGATACGAGGCCGCCGTCAAGCCCTAATCTCTCTCGGGAGGGCTGATCTGGAGTCCTTTCGGGGCTCTGGAGAGGGGGATTCGTCGCCATCGTCATCATCAACCATCCTCCATCACCAATTTCATGATGCTCACCATCGTGCGTGAGTAATTCCATCGTAGGCTTGCTGGATGGTGATGGGTTGGATGAGATTTACCATGTAATCAAGTTAGTTTTGTGAGGGTTTGATTCCTAGTATCCACTATGTTCTGAGATTGATGTTGCTATGACTTTGCTATGCTTAATGCTTGTCACTAGGGCCCGAGTGCCATGATTTCAGATCTGAACCTATTATGTTTTCATGAATATATGTGAGGTCTTGATCCTATCTTGCAAGTCTATAGTAACCTATTATGTGTTATGATCCGACAACCCCGAAGTGACAATAATCGGGATACTTCTCGGTGATGACCATAGTTTGAGGAGTTCATGTATTCACTATGTGCTAATGCTTTTTTCCGGTTCTCTATTAAAAGGAGGCCTTAATATCCCTTAGTTTCCACTAGGACCCCGCTGCCACGGGAGGGTAGGAAAAAATATGTCATGCAAGTTCTTTTCCATAAGCACGTATGACTATATTCGGAATACATGCCTACATTACATTGATGAACTGGACCTAGTTCTGTGTCACCCTATGTTATAGCTATTACATGAGGAATAGCATCCGACATAATTATCCATCACTGATCCAATGCCTACGAGCTTTTCACATATTGTGCTTTGCTTATTTACTTTTTTGTTGCTACTATTACAATTACTACAAAACCGCTATCGTTACTTTTGCCACTGTTACCATTACTATCATACTACTTTGCTACTAAATACTTTGCTGCAGATACTAAGTTATCCAGGTGTGGTTGAATTGACAACTCAACTGGTAATACTTAAGAATATTCTTTCGCTCCCCTTGTGTTGAATCAATAAATTTGTGTTGAATACTCTACCCTCGAAAGCTGTTGCGATCCCCTACACTTGTGGGTTATGAAGGTCAAGAACCTCCCAACGAGAATGTATGAATTGCATCAATGGTACATGAACATTACCAAGATTTCCAATCGAGAGTCCCTCATGGTGAATGTCAAGGAGGAGCATTACTTCCATGAGAAAGTTGTGTCCATTGAGTATTCAGAACTATTTCAGTTATACAATCAAGACGCACTCGACAAATCTATCATCAGTTGCTATTGTCTGTAAGTGATTACTTTTTGTAATTTAAGTCTCAAGCTAGCTGTAGTGATCATTTTGATCAATCATTACATGTAATTAACCTTACTATATTCTTTTCTGTGGTATTATATGCAGGATGAAGATGTATGAAATGAAAAAATCTGGATGCTATGGCATTGGGTTCATTGACCCAAATACCATTAATGAGTACACATGGAATCTTAATAGTTGTTGATCAAGTTTAGAGGAAAGCATGCTAGAGTTCTTCAAGAGGCTCAATACCAATGAACATATACTACTTCCTTACAACTTCCTGTGAGTCACACTGTCTTTTACTAGAAATTCTGTTTTTGCTTACTAGCTAGCTAGATGTTAATAATTAAGTGTATACGGTTTACGGTAGTTGATTAGTGTTATGCACATGCCCGCTTAATTAAGACATGCAAACGTGTGCGCATGCAGTTTCCACTGGATCTTGTTAGACATTAAAGTTGAAGAAGGAAAAGTTGAAGTACTGGACTCACTACTTAAAAAATAAAGTGACTACACCATCTTGAAGGGGATAGTCAATAGGTAATTTCAATCATTATTAACTATATCTCGGCCTATTTAGTTCCTCATTTCCTGATATGAACTATTTAATAACCCCTTTATTAATTTTCTTTGCCGGCGGGCAGGGCTTGTGCAAAGTTCATCAAGGTGACTCCAGGCAAATGGGCAAAAAAGCTGTTATGGTATCAACCAAAGGTAAGTAATTAAGTAGTACTAGCTAGCTAGCTAGCTACCATCTCTTTAATTCTTGTTTCAATACCATTAATTAATTATCATGCTTGATTAATCATTATCTGATTCAATTCCATTCTCATAAAGGCCCTGAAGCATGCGTCGGGAAATGATCTGTGTGCATACTGCATTTGCGAGAACATCCGCATGATCGCGTCCGAAAGGAGCAGATCTCAAAGACAAGTGTCGTGGTGGGCGCACGGCAGATGCCAAGGGATGGCTAAAGAGAGGAGGAGGCTCGAGGGCGCTGGTGGGCTCCAGAGGCGAGGTTAGCATGAGCGGGCGCGGGACGCTGGACATACCCAGGTTCGGGGCTCTCCGGAGAGATAATACCCCTACTCCTGCCGAGTGTAGTGATGATAGTACAATGTTGCTCCCGGAGCTGTATGGAGGAGGAAGGAAGCTGGCGAAGGCTTGGGCTGCTCCTTCTCTCTGGTGTGGCTGTTTGGTGGCTAGTCCTATGCTCGCTTGCCTTTCTCTCTATGTATTACAATCCATATGACGTATCTCATATGTCACATGCCCCTGTAGGCGTGGGCTCCAGGGGGGTTTTATAGATCACCCCCCCCCCCCAGGGTTACAATGGTAATACGCCGAGTCGGTGGGTCCGTATTGTCGGTGTCCGGGATCCCGGGCTGGGTCCCGCTGAGGGCTTGTGGTTCGCCGGGTTCCCCTAGGTGCGGGCCCCACGTGCCTAGGGGGACTGTGCGCCATCTTGTCGATCGTCAGGGCGTGGCCCAGTTGAGTCGTGTATAGTGGCTCCCCACCAGGTTGCCACTTGTTGTCGTCAGCGGTGAGGGCGGGAGCACTGTTGCCACACCAGCCATGGTCAACGGGCAGGTGAGGGGCACTATTGCCACGCTCCGGCTGACCATAGGCATGGGTGGAAGCACTGTTGTCTTGGTCATCGGTTATTGAAGTCTCGTTCCATCGTATGGCCTAGATGGGATGGGAGCTTGACCCGTGGTTGGATTGCGGTGCATGCCACGGGTGGGGTCGGCTTGTTGGGGAAGCCTTGGTCGCGCCGGGTTGGGTCGTCTCGCGCCAGTTGCTGAGACCGGGTCGACGTACGTTGCCGGGTCGGAGAGCTTGGCCGGGTTTCGGGCCTTGCCGGGTCGAGCGACCCGGACAGGCGGGTGCCGGTTTGAGCGGCGATGCGGCCCCCACTATTTTTGAAAAGGATCCGGGTTCCGTTGCCTGCCCGGGGTTCATCCCCCGACAGTAGTCCCCGAAGTTGTGAAGGTCCGCCGTCTTCGGATGAGTGGGCCTTCGCAGTTTCCCCCTTGAGCAAGGCTGATTCTGCGAATGCCGGGTCCGGCAACACCCACTGTGTGCTGGTTTTCTCGGAAACCGGATCGCGGCATCCCGGCCGTGGCGGGAAATGAGGAGTCCGTCGAATCTTGGGGCAATCCCTCGGGCTTCGCGCAGGCGTCACGTGGTGCCCGGAAGTCGGAGGGGCCTGACAGGCCACGCGCGTGACGGGACTGGGTGACAGGCTGGGGCCCGCCGCCGCGCGCCCTTGGTCCACGCGTGCAAATTTATTGCGGCGTCCAGGGGAAGGTTGCTCTTCCCCGGGCAGTTACTGTGCGTGTACGTGCACACTTATTGCGGGGTAGTGGAACGGGTGCGTGCAGATGATCCCACTCCCCCATGTTTGAACCGAGGGTTATAAATTGAGGGGGGCAAGGGGGCGGTGGACATTAAGCTCGCTCGCGCCCTCCTGTCCCCCTGCTCTTGCTCTGCTCTATGCAACTGCGCCATCTTCATCCTCCTTCTTCCGTCCATGGCGCTGCTGTCGGGCTCCTGGATGGGCTCGAACGTCACCACCAAGGACATCATCCAGCTTCGGGCGTCGCGGCTCCTACCGCGGGAGACGGACGTCGGCGTTCACCTGCCGCGCGGCGAGCAGAGGCCTCGACCCGAGGAGCAAGAGCGCGTGGTCTTCCTCACGCACTTCGAGCACGGGTTCGGGCTGTCGGCGAGCACCTTCTTCCGTGCGTTCCTGGAGTTCGTCGGGCTCCAGCCGCATCATCTTGGTGTCGGGGCCATTGTCTAGCTCTCCGGCTTCATGACCCTCTGCGAGGGGTACCTGGGGGTCGAGCCCACGATCGACCTCTGGGCGCGCTTCTTCTCCTTGAAGCAGCAGGGCCCATCGGCCGGGGAGTTCACCGACTGCGGCGCCGCCGTCATCTCGAAGCGGTCGGGGGCGGATTTCCCCAAGATCCCGCTGGATGATTCTGCCAAGAAGTGGCAGAATTCCTTCTTCTACGTCTGCAACCTTGATGCAGACCACATCAACCTTCCTCCCTTCGCCATCGCGCCGCCGCGGGCGAAGACTAACTGGGGCTACTCGCTCAGGCGCCCGTCGCAGGAGATTGTCAACCTCTGCGAGTGGGTGACAGTGATGAGGACGCGGGAGGGGCTCACCGGCACCGACCTCCTTGCCGCGTTCATCATGCGCCGGGTCCTTCCGCTTTAGAGGCGCTCCTGCCTCATCGACGAAATGATCGGCCTTCAATACCCCAACCGCATGGGGTCGACACGGCTGTCTGTGGAGCAGATTGCACGCGGCGTGGACGACATCTCCAAGGCCAACCTTGGAGAGGACTGGCGGTTCGTCAAGGCGCCGTATAGCGAGTCAAACCCGGCGCGACAGGTGAGTGTCTGGTCGTCCTACTTTGCTGTTGCGCACCTTCTCATCTGTCCTCACACGATGCGGGAGGTGCTTCTGAACGCGAACCGGCACCCTTACACCCGGGCTCCATCGCAGGTGGCGCCGGTTGCACCAGAGGAGCCCGCGGCCCACGGCGGGGAGGAGGTGGCCGGGTCCGACGCCAGCACTGGGCGTCGCGCAGGTAAGTCCTGTGTTTTCTCTCTCTTCATGTGTCTTGAATTGCTAACCGTGGCATGGCGTGGGCGATGTTGATGCCGGTTGTTGGAGCAGCGGTGTTGGGCGGGGGAGGCGGCGAGCGGGCGAGCCGGGTCTTCGCATGGGGCGGCGCCGAGCCGCCCGCATGGGAAAGATAGCATCGCGTTGCGACCCTTGGCCCCGAAGCGCACGGCGGACCCAGCGGGGGCCGGGAGGCTGGTCAAGAGGACGCGCGGCGCTGGGCACGGGAGGCCAACCCCGGTCCCTATCTTGTCGGGGTAATTTTTTGTCTTACGCACGCATCCGGGTTGTTGAGCCGGTCTTGTTTTCTTTTTGGCTTATTCTGCCTTCTTCTTCAGGTCGCCAATCGCACTGGCGAGGGCGGCGGCGGAAGCCGCGGTCGCCGAAGGGACCGCGTTCCGCAGGAGCCGGTCCGACCTCGCCGACCAGGCCGAGGTGGAGGGACAGGCCGACTCGGACCTCGGCCTGGACCCGAACAACGCCGAAGCCTTGGCCTGGCGGGACAAGAACCGGGCCGAGGCAGAGCTGGAGGCGGCCTCGATCCATACTTGGACCGATGCGGCGGCGGCATGGGCGCGAGCCAGCGCGGAGCCGGCCTAGCGCGAGATGCCGGAGGGCACGGTGGTGGCAGCGACGGTCTTTGAACCTTCGTCGGTGAGGGAATGCGGCCGTGGAGGTCGGGCTGAGGTGGTGATCCTCGACCAGAAGGTCTTGGAGGTGGGGGGTGATACCCCGCCGCGGGCCGACGTGGTGGAGCGCGTGAAGGCTGATGGTGGTGGAGTCGGCGCCGTCTTGGAGGAGGCGCTGCGGGCGGCGGTGCCGGAGGCGCCGCCGGTTTTGGAGGAGGCACCGCGGGCGACCGTGCCGGAGGCCACCCCGGTAGCTAGGCCGGTGGTAGCGCAGCAAGCCGTCCCGGCGTCCGGACCGGAGGCGGTGACGCAAGGCGTCCCGGCGTCCGGGTCGTCGTCGGCGCCGGGAGGGGCGTCGGAGGAGGTGTTGGCCGTGTCGCAAGTGGCCAGCGGGGGGCACGCCTTGGTGCCCTGGCAGGGAGGGCGCCGAGCTGCCATGCCGCAGCCGGCGCGGAGCGGGGGCGCCATTGTCTTCAGGCCTCAGACCCAGGAGGAGGCGGCGTTGGATGCCGTCAGTCACCACCTGCGAGGCCGGACGGAACGGCTCGAGGCCTTCGCCCAAGCCGAGGTGGAGCGGACACATGACCTGGAGCACGCCATTTTGACAAGTCTTCTTTTTCTTGTAATTTCTTCTTTGTGGGGGCGCGCCAGCCCACCCACTGGGTGTAGCCCCCGAGGTTCGGACCAACTATGTAGTAGTTGGGTCGAATCTTTTAGAGCGTTGGCATTGTTTTGACTTCTATCTACTTCAGCATCTCGACGTCTTCCGGTTCGCCGCTTACAACCGTCTCCTAGGTAAGCACCGGGAGCTCAAGGAGCAGCTTGCTGCCAAGGAGGAGGAGCTTCATGTCGCCGCAGGTACCCTCGTGCTCTTTTCTAGTGGGGGCGTGCTAGCGCACCCACTGGGTGTAGCCCCCGAGATTCGGGCCAACTATGTAATAGTTGGGCCAAATCTTAAGTCTTGTCTTCATATTTGCTGAACTCTTCTTTTTTTTGCAGCCGAGGTGCTGTCCTGGCAGACTCGTCTGCTCTGGGATGGTCATCACTATGACCGACTCGTTGCCGACACCGGCCGTCTTGGCGTCGAGGCGGCACAGGCGAGGGCGGAGGCGGCCGCGGCCCGGCGGTCTCTTGATGAGGCCAACCGGCTGCATGAGCAGCTGGCGGGTCACAAGAGCCGCCTTGAGGCCGAGGGGGAGCTCCTTAAGGCGGAATCTGCCAAGGTGGTGGAGACGCAGCAGGCCCTGGTCGAAGCAGACCAGCAGCGCGGCTAGCTGACCAACGACAAGGGCCGGCTTCAGGCCGAGGTGGATCGCCCGCGGGGGCAGGTCACCACGGCTGAGGCGGCCCGTCAGGATGAGGCACGTCGCCGCGAGGCAGCCGAGAAAGCGGCTGAAGACAAGGACGCCGAGCTGAAGGCGTCCCTTGCCAAGGTGGCCAATCTGGAGAAGGCACTCGAGGAGCACGACCGTGCCATCGAATGGGAGCGGCGTGGTACGTTGCTTGAGGCGCAGCACCGGGAAGAGTCCTTCTTCAGTAAGTACTTTTCTTGTAGTTTGTCGGGTCGGGATCCGGCCTTTCTTCCTTGTTGTTCTTCTTCTAACTTGCTTCTTCCTTTGTGGTAGGGGCCTTCCTGGAGATGCAGCGGCTGGTGGAGGAAGGCGTCCGCTATCAGCGTGACCCGACCGGCATTGCTAGGTCTGGGACGGATCCGCGGGTGGCCTGGACCTTCCCAGAGATCATCACCGCTGCTGAGGCCCGCTTGCTAGTCTTGGGAACACAGATGGGACGGCTGTCCCAGGCTGGCACTGCGATGACGGCGGCCCTTTGGTCGGGTGTCGTCGTGTCGAGCAGCTTCGCGCGCCTGGCGCGCTAGTTGGAGATGGGACCGGACCGGCTTGGCGGGTGGCCGTCTCCGCCGCTCGTGCCGGTGCTAAGATGGCGCTTCGGTTCGCGCTGTCTTGGCATCCGGACCTTCAGCTGGACGCGTTAATGGGCCAGCGGGCCGGCTCGGAGCAGTTGCTGCAGGAGCAAGCCGGCCGGATCGCCTCCCGGGCCAGCTACATCACCGAGTTCGCCTTCCACGACGAGTTCCATCTGGAGCGGACGGAAGATGGCAGGGTCGTGGACAGCGACGACTTCGGCTTGCTTCTCCACGATCCGGAGGGGAGCTCGGAGGAGATGGGTGCCTATCACGACACGGATACCGAGGAGGACACCGGCACCTCGCTGGACCCGGAGGCCGCCAGGGGAGGGCCGTCGACGTCGCGACGCGACGCTGGAGATGCATGAGACACTTTGTAAAATTTGTTAAGTAGCAGGTCCACCCACCCACTGGGGGTTTTAGGGTGTAATGAACTCTGGCCGTGGGCCTTTTCTTAAATATTTGTGTGTAAATGTCGTGAGTGTTTTCGCTCTCGCCGTCCGCTTTTTTGGACCGATTTCATGCACTTTTCCTTTCTCAAAACCTCCCCCCCCCCCCCCGCGCGAGGCAGACGGCCGAGGCACCAGTCCGTGACAAGGAGTTTGATTCTTCGAGAGGAGCGCGTAGGACTTGGGTCCTTCGAAACGTTGAGCGCGAGCGAAACACCCACTGGGCCGGCTGGCGGAAATCCGGCGAGGCCAGTTGGCGAGCAGCTAGTCGTGCGGCTGCTTATTTGATAAGCGGCGGGCCGGGTTGATCGACCTGGCAGCCTTTGACTTAGTGTATGAAGCGTAAAGGAGCTTTGGCCCATTGTGCCTGCCAGCCAACAGCCAAAGCTGGATCTATGGCTTTAGGGCGAAGTGGGGGACCGCGGCATCCTAACTTTATCAGGAATCACCAAGTAAGGCGGCAGGGTGGCGATCGAGCCGGCCAGCCCCTGAGCCCCCGGGTCGAGCGAGTCAGACCGGTGTCCGGGTTCAGTGTTATAGTGATACAGGAAAATAGGGACACAAATAAATTGGTCGACAAAAGGCATCCCCCAAGTCTCGTTTGGGGACCCCGTAGTTTCATGCGTTTACAAAAGGCGACGATACATACACTCGTGCGGCTAACTGTAAAACGGGCGGAGGAGTTCCGCGTTCCACGGCCGGGTCGTTTCTTCACCGGCGGTGTCCTTCTTGCGCTTCTTTGACTTGCGTGCGTCGATGAGGCAGTAGGCGTTGCGGTCGCGCAAGGCCCTGCTCATGATGAATGGGCCCTCCCATGGAGGGGACAGCTTGTGCTGGCCTGCCTGCTCTTGGACGAGTCGGAGGACGAGGTCACCCTCACGGAACGCGAGGGGCTTGATCTTCTTGTTGTGGTAGTGCCTTAGGCCTTGCTGGTAGATGGACAAACGACTGAGCGCCAGGAGGCGTGCTTCTTTGAGCAGGTCGATGCCATCTTCGCGGGCTTCTCTGGCTTCGGCTTCGGTGTACATCACGACGCGTGGCGAGTCGAACTCGACATCGGTCGGCATGACGGCTTCGGCTCCATAAATGAGGAAGAACGGGGTGAACCCGGTCGGCCGATTCGGCGTGGTGCGTAGACTCCAGAGAACGGGCGGCAACTCATCAAGCCAGCTGTTGGGTGAGCGGATGAGTGGCTCGATGAGTCGCGGCTTGACGCCGGACAGGATGAGTCCGTTGGCCCGCTCGACCTGCCTGTTGGACTGCGGATGTGCAATGGAGGCCAGGTCGAGGCGGATGCCGGAGACGGAGCAGTATTGCTCGAGCGCACCCTTGGCGAAGTTGGTGCCGTTGTCGGTGATGATGTTGTTTGGCATGCCGTAGCGCACCGCTATGTCCTTGATGAACCGGACGGCTGTTTGCCCATCGAGTTTCTTGATTGGTCATGCCTCGATCCATTTGATGAATTTGTCCACTGCCACCAGCAAGTGCGTCATGCCGCCTCGAGCGGTTCTGAAGGGTCCCACCATGTCAAGTCCTCACCCCGCGAAGGGCCAGGCGATTGGTATGGTGCGGAGTGCTGATGCCGGCTGGTGGTTGCGTTTGCTGAAGCGCTGGCACCCCTCACATTTGAGAACGAGCGACTCGGCGTCTTTGAGGGCCGTGGGCCAGTAGAAACCGTGGCAGAACGCCTTGGCCACCATGGATCGCGATGCGGCGTGGTGCCCGCACTCGCCCTGGTGAATGTCGAGGAGGATGTCGATGCCTTGTTCCTGCTCGACGCAGCGCTGGAACACGCCGGTGGAGCTGCACTTGACGAGCTCGTTGATGAAGCTGTAGGCGGACGCCCGGCGCTGCACTTGCCGAGCTTCGATCTCATCCATGGGGAGAACCCCGCTCTCAAAGAATTCCGATATTGAGAGGGCCAAAGATGGAGCCGTAACCACGGCGAAGACAGCCACCAGGGTGGGTTCCGAATCGCCAGCCCCCGGGTCGGGGATGGCGACGGCCGGGTCCGAGGCGATGGTGGCCGGGTTGAACTGAGCAGCCCCCGGGCCGGGTTCAGCAGCCCCCGGGCCGGGTTCAGGTGCGGCCGGGTCGTCTGGAACATGGATGGACTCGGAGTCCGGCGATGGCTCGACGGAAGGCTTGCGCAGGTGCTCGAGGGAGACACCGGACGGGATGGCTTGTCGTGACGAGGCGATCTTGGAGAGTGTGTCAGATGCTTCATTCTCCGCGTGCGTGACATGGAGGAACTTGCAGCCCTCGAAGGATCTGGACAACTTCTGGACAAGGAAGCGGTAGCTTTCCTTGTTGGAGTCACGGGCGTCCCATTCGCCGGAGCACTGCTGCACTACCAGGTCTGAGTCGCCGTAGCACCGGATGCGCCGGATGCCGAGTTCTTTTGCAAGCCGGAGGCCATGCACAAGGGCTTTATATTCGGCGACGTTGTTGGAGGCGGAGAAGTGGATCTGGAGCCCGTAGCGGAGCCGGTCGCCCTTTGGGGACGACAGTATGATGCCGGCCCCCAGGCCGAGCCGCATCTTGGGCCCGTCGAAATGCATGCGCCAATGCGTCGAGTCGGGAGGCGGCGGCAAGTACTGGGTCTCGATCCAGTCGACGAGGAAGTCGACCAGGGCTTGAGACTTGATCGTGGTACGGGGCTCGTAGAGGATGGTGTGGCCGGCTAGCTGGATCACCCACTTGGCGACCCGGCCAGAGTCGTCCCGGCACCCGATGATTTCTCCGATAGGCGTCGTGCTGACGACGGTAATGACGTGCTCTTGGAAGTACTGCTTCAGCTTCTTGGCGGTGAGGTACACGCCGTAACATATCTTTTGGTAGTGCGGGTAGTTCTGCTTGGAGATGGAGAGCACCTCACTCAGGTAGTAGACCGGGCGCTGGACGGCTTGGATCTTGCCCTTCTCTGGTCGCTCGACCACTAGCACCGTGCTGACCACCCGCGAGGTCGCGGCTATGTAGAGCAACAGCGGCTCCTTGTCGGTCGGCGCGGCCAGGACTGGTGCGGTGGAGAGCATGCGCTTGAGGTATTGGAATTCCTCGTCTGCCTTGCCGTTCCATTCAAACGGGCTTGTCTTCTTCATCAGCTGGTACAGGGGTAGCGCCCTCTCGCCCAGCCGGCATAGAAACCGGCTGGCCGAGGCCAAGCACCCGGTGAACTTTTGGACATCGCGCAGCCGAGCCGGCTTGTGCATGCGCTCGATGGCCTTGATCTTCTCCGGGTTCGCCTCAATGCCGCGTTCCGAGACGAGGATGCTGAGTAGCTTTCCGGCCGAGACGCCGAAGACGCATTTTTCCGGGTTAAGCTTGACCTTGTATTCGCGAAGGTTGGCGAATGTTTCCTTCAAATCGTCGAGGAGCGTGAGGTGCTGCTTGGTCTTCACAATGATGTCATCCACGTACACGTGGATATTGCGGCCGAGTTGCGGCAGCAGGCATTTCTGCATGTGGCGTTGGAAGGTGGCGCTGGCGTTCTTCAAGTCGAACGACATGGTGATGTAGCAATACGTCCCAAAGGGCATGATGAAGGACGTCTTCAGGGCATCGGCCGGGTCCAGCTTGATCTGGTAGTAGCCGGAGTAGGCGTCCAGGAAGGACAGGAACTCGCACCCGGCGGTCGAGTCGATGACTTGGTCGATCCGCGGGAGAGCGAACGGATCCTTGGGACAGGCCTTGTTGAGGCTGGTGTAGTCGATACACATGCGCCAGGTCTTGTTATTCTTCAGGACGAGGACTGGGTTGGCCAGCCACTTGGGGTGAAACACTTCCATTATGAAGCCGGCCGCCAAAATCTTGGCGACCTCTTCACCAATGGTTCTTCTCTTCTCTTCGGAACATCGTCGGAGGGATTGATGGACAGGATTGGCGTCCTTGCAGACGTGAAGTTTGTGCTCGTCGTACGTCCTCGGGATACCCTGCATGTCCTTGGGGGTCCATGCGAAGATATGCCGATTCTCAGGAGGAAGTCGACGAGCTCGCCTTCCTATTTACTGTCGAGGCGGGCGCCTACGACAACGTACTTGCTGCAGCTGGGGTCTTTAGGGTTGAGCTTCACTTTATTGGTCTCCTTGGAGGGCTTGAAGGCGGCTTCGTCGGCCGGGTCCGTGACCGGCATCGATGCGGCCGAGGCTTCGCCTGCCATGGCGACGATCCGGTCGAGTTGGCGCCGCTCCTCGGCTATGACCAGCGACTCGGCCAACATGGCACCGTCTCGGGCGCACTCCAAGGACTTGTTGTAGTCGCCGGTGATGGTGATGAGGCCCTTGGGACCCGGCATCTTCATCTTGAGATACACGTAGTAAGGAACGGCCATGAACTTGGCGAGTGCGGGCCGGCCTAGCAACACATGATACGCGCTGGACAGGTCCACCACCTCAAACCAGATTGGTTCACGCCGGAAGTGGCTACTGTCACCGAACAGGACATCGAGCCAGACCCGGCCAATGGGAGCGCAGGAGAGGCCGGGCACGATGCCGTGGAAGATCGTCCGGGTCGGCTCCAGGTCCTCAGCCTTGAGGCCGAGCTTGGTCATCCTGTCGCAGTAGAAGATGTTGATGATGTTGCCGCCGTCGATGAGGACTCGTGAGAACTTGCATGTGCGCCGCGCAACGATGGTGGGGTTGAGGACGAGGGCGTAACCACCCGGACTCGGCATGACTGCGGGGTGATCCTCCCGGGTCCAGGTGATCGGGCGATCCAACCAGTGCATGAACTCCGGCTTGGCCGGGACGACGGTGTTCACCTCCTGCCGAAGGAGGTGCTTGCTGCGCTTGTCGTTGCCGAGGCTGGTGAAGATGACGTAGGCCACGTTCTGGTCTGGATAGGCGTCGTTGCGCATCGCGCCGCAAGTGGGAGGCGGCGGTGGAGGCGGAGGCGGTTGTCCCACGCCTGGAGCTAGAACCGGAGCCGAAAGGGGCGGGACATCTCCCCTCATGATGCGCTTGGTGATGGCGCACTGCCGAAGCGTGTGCCTGGAGGGTCTTACCCGCTGTGGTGCTTGCATGGGGCGTCGAGCATCTCTTCGAAACTCATGGCGGGTTGCCATGCCATCTTGCTAGTCTGCCGGCGCTTTGCCGCCGGGTCCATCGTGGGCTCGGCAGCCGCGACGAGCCAGTTGTCGTGACACTGCGCCGTCTGGTCGGCCTTGCGCTTGTTGTTCTGGTGATGCTGCTGCCGGCTGCTTTTGCCGGCCGGCCTCGGGGGAGGAACCGGCTTTGCCTTGCCGGCTTCGTGCAGCGCCACCTGGATCTTCATGGCAGAGTCGGCGTTGGCGTATTTATCCGCCATTACCATGAACGCGGCCATGGTGGCTGGCTCGAAGCGTAAGAGTTTGTGCTTGAGGCGGGTGCCATCTCGGCACCCGCTGACAAAGTACTGGATCGCCTGGACTTCATGGACGCCCTCGCAGCTGTTTCAAAGCTCGGTCCAGCATGCGAGGTACTCGCGACCAGTCTCCGTCGGCCCGTGCATGCACATAGCGAGCTGGCTAGGGCGACCGGGTCGCTTGTAGGTCCCCGTGAAGTTGCGGACAAAGGCCTCCTCGAAGTCGACCCATGCATTGATGCTGCCCATCGGCAGACTGTTCAACCACGCGCGGGTTGACCCCTGGAGCATGAGCGGTGCGTAGCGCATGGCGAGACGGCGATTGGCACTAGTGATGCCAATGGCCATGGTGTAGTCGGTGAGCCAGTCTTCTGGCTTCACGGTCCCGTTGTACTTGGGGTGTCGCGGGGGAGCATCAACCCTTTGGGGAAGGGCTCCTCCCGGATGCGTGGGCTGAAGCACGCCGGCCCGATAGCGCCGCTCTCCTCCACCTCCAGGGAGCGAGCGAGCTGATCGAGGCGGTGGCGAGCGTCGGCGTCATCGATGGCGCGCGGGCCGAGTCGACTGGCGGCCAGGCCCCGAGGGGCCGGGTCGGTCGGATCCGGACACCGACCATGTTGGCCGGGTCCATGCTGGGTCTCTGTGGCAGGCTCGTCTCCCAGGACGTCGGCGGCTGCGTCGGCTGGGTTGCGCCGAGTCCGGGCTTGGCCGGAGTGCGCCTCACCGGGCGACGAGGAAGCCGTGTGCACAAGTTCGCCGGGTCCGCCAAGGCGGGCGGAGCCGGATCCCGCTGGCTTGGCGAGCTGGTTGAGGCGATCCAGCTGGGTGTTGGCTGTGTTGAGGACCTCACGCATCCGCCCGATGCGCCCCTGCAGCTCTTCACTCGTGAGCCGGTCCAGGCCGACTGCGACTGCCTTGGCAACGCGCGTGTTCTTCACTGGGGTCTCGTAGACGGTTCGGACGGCGCTGAGGGCCCGGCCGATCGCTCCTCCCTGGGTACGCACATCGGCGACCCGGCTTGGCTCGACCATGGCGGGCGCGAATCTGTTGGCGGCGTCGTGCTCCATCTGAGCGGCCTCCAGGCGACGCTTGGTGGCGGCGAGCATCTCGGACAGGTCCAACATCTGCTGGCGCCTTTCCTCGAGCTGAGATCGGGCCTCGGCGATGTTGGTGGCGTCGATATCGGTGCCTCAGGGATGCGGAGGCTCTGCATTGCGGCGCGCAGCGGATCGTACGGCTCGGTCCGTTCTGCAGCGGCCCTGGCTCCCGCGGCCTTCCTCGTCTTGCTCGACAAGGAGGAGGCGCCATCGCCAGTGACGAAAACCTCCACATGGAAGTCCATCGCCCCGGCAGCAATGCCACTGCCGAGGGAGATGGGAGAGTCGGAGTAGCTGAGCACCTCGCTGGGGTACTCGTCGGCCGCGAACGCATAGGAGATGCGTAGCGTGGCAAAGGAGGCGGCAAGCGCGCCGACAACGTCGTCCGCCAGCGCGACGGACTCGTTGGAGTAGGAGAAGGGCCCCGTCTGAAGCATGCTCCCCGCCAGCTCCTCGAGCTGCCCCACGGTGGGCGCCAACTGTCGTGGTGGGCGCATGGCAGATGCCAAGGGATGTCTAAAGAGAGGAGGAGGCTCAAGGGCGCTACTGGGCTCCAGAGGCGAGGTTGGCATGAGCGGGCGCGGGACACCGGACATACCCAGGTTCGGGGCTCTCCGGAGAGATAATACCCCTAGTCCTGCCGAGTGTAGTTGGATGATCGATAGTACAATGTTGCTCCCGGAGCTGTATGGAGGAGGAAGGAAGTTGGCCAAGGCTTGGGCTGCTCCTTCTCTCCGGTGTGGCTGTTTGGTGGCTAGTCCTATGCTCGCTTGCCTTTCTCTCTATGTATTACAGACCATATGTCGTATCTCATATGTCACATGCCCCTGTAGGCGTGGGCTCCTGGGGGGTTTTATAGAACAACCCCCCCCCCCAGGGTTAAAATGGTAATACACCGAGTCGTTGGGTCCGTATTGTCGGTGTCCGGGATCCCGGGCTGGGTCCCGCTGAGGGCTTGTGGTTCGCCGGGTTCCCCTAGGTGCGGGCCCCTCGTGCCTAGGGGGACTGTGCGTCGTCTTGTCGATCGTCAGGGCGTCGAGTTGAGTCGTGTACAGTGGCTCCCCGCCAGGTTGCCGCTTGCTGTCGTCAGCGATGAGGGCGGGAGCACTGTTGCCACGCCAGCCCTGGTCAGCGGGCAGGTGAGAGGCACTGTTGCCACGCTCCGGCTGACCATAGGCATGGGTGGAAGCACTATTGTCTTGGTCATCGGTGATTGAAGTCTCGTCCCATCGTATGGCCTGGATGGGACGGGAGCTTTACCCGTGGTTGTATTGCGGTGCACGCCACAGGTGGGGTCGGCTTGTTGGGGAAGCCTTGGTCGCGCCGGGTTGGGTCGTCTCGCACCAGTTGCTGAGGCCGGGTTGACGTACCTTGCCGGGTCGGAGAGCTTGGCCGGATTGCGGGCCTTGTCGGGTCGAGCGACCCGGCCGGGCGCGTGTCGGTTTGAGGGGCGATGCGGGCCCCGCTATTTTTGAAAAGGATCCGATTTCCGTTGCCTGCCCGGGGTTCATCCCCTCGACAACAGGACTGGCTACGTTTGTCAGAACACTATTCATAAGTTTTTACACCATTATCGATATCTAGTCACACAACTAATACACATGCATATTGATCTCCTTCTTAACAGTTCAGAGAGGTGCGGGAGCAGCTCCTATCAACGGAGCGCATACTAGCACTTCAAGAGAAATTGCAGGATTTTTGCTCGACCAGGTCATAGATCCCAAAGGAGAATACTATTACCTGCTATCGCCCCCATGAACCACTTGTCATCGTGCTCCGAAGGCACCAAGGCAACACGTAGAAGAAATTGTATATATATACATGTGTATGTGTGAATTATTATCGGTGTTGGTTATGAGACATTCCCGAACTGCCGGAGCCACGGAGAAAAAAAAACACCCTGTCCCGCACCTCCCGCGACGCCCCCTCCCCTTCCCCGGAACCAGCCACCGCGCCGCCACCGGTCCTAAATCCGGCCGCCGCGCCGCTCCCTCCCCGGGATCCGGCCGCCGCGACAACACCGCCCCCGGATCCGGCCACCGGACCGCCTTCTTCCCCCGGATCCGCCCGGGACTGATCCCGCCGCCGCCTGCCGCCACCAAGCACGGGCGTGCGACCCCGACGCCGCCTCCTGCCATGAAGCGCGGGCGCGCGACCCCGTCACCTACCTCTGGTACGCCGTGGCGCTTCCCCTCGGACCTAGGCTGCCCCCGACATCGCTCAGCTCCTCCTCGCTGCTCTGCACCGATCACGGGCGCCTCCCCGTCCAACCTCCAGCGACGCAAACCACCTCCATCAGATGTAGCAGAGGGCATGCCGTCGTTCATGGCCTTCCCTCCCGTTTGCCACTGTGTGAGAGAGGTTCACTGCTTCGGTGCGAACTTCCCTTCGCTTTGGCGCGGCCTGCCCTCCTACCTGATTCCTCTCAGGCTCTGGATGGCTCGAATCGAAGGCCACCGCGGCCCTGCATCCCCAACGCAACCACCGCACGAGCTACACCACCCCGTGCTTCCCCACTCTTCCCTCGAGCGTCAGTTTGAATTTGCAACACGTCAAGCGTCACCGGTGAACGGCTCGTATCCACACGCGTCTCCTCTGCCATGGGATCCAGTGAACCACACCACTCTGTTCTGTCATCGTGCGCGGCTATGCGTCTGGCTCCGTCGCCTGCTCCCTGCTGCTACTTTGCTACACTATGGGGCACCTCTTGATCATGCGGGTGTAGCACGTAAGGTGTGGCCGCTTCTGAAGTCCGGCCTGGCCAGTGTCTTCAGTTCGATATGTGTGTGCTCGCTGTTTGGGTCGCTATCCCTCGATCCTGCAAGCTATACCAACACTTTAGTTCCTGAATTATCTAGTTCATGCTCCTCTCAGACTTGTTGTGTTCTGGGTGACGAACGAGATGGAGAGTTGGCGACTATGTATAGAGGCGTCCTTCTACTGCACTTGTCTACTAGACGGCTGTTGTTCGGGCATACTTGGACGGCTGCAGGTGGTGATACTGGACGTCCGTGTGTCTGTTTTGGCGGCTCATTTTAACAGTCGGTGCTAATTAGCATGTGTCCAGTTTCTTCTGTATTGTTGCGACTTGGTGGAAATAAGAAAGTGGTATACAAGAAATTGTGTGCTGGAAAGAATTCAATGATTTTCAATCGGCTGTTTTTGTACTAGAACATCAGGTGCTTGTGCTAAATGTCCGTGAGAGAACACCTATAAAACCATCTGCAGAGTAGTACTCAATAATGAGAAGAGTAGACCAAAAGATGACCTTCTTTCTGCCCGGCTGCTGGCCTTCTTAAAATGTAGAAGGTCATGTACGTGTACTAGGAAACGGTTAAAATAAATATATGGGAGAAGGTCATGAACGTGTACTAGGAAAAAGTTTGCGTGATGTGCTCATTTATACAAAACACATAGAGAGTTAAGAGCATAAAAAATCCTTTAAAAAAAGATGAGGGGTCCATTTGGACAAACAACCGGTATTCGTGAAAAAAGGTTCAACAAAAAGGGAAAAAAGATTTAACAAAACTCACAAGAGGTTCACGAGTCAAAAAACAAGAACGGTTAAAGTTCAAAATACGAAATACTTGACAATAAAGAAGAAAAATTAACATTCAAACAAATCAAAAACTTCAGTGAGGTCAACAAGAAGATTTCATTCACTCTCTCACTTCAAAACACATGAAAAAAACCATGCAAAAATTATGCGAGAAGTTCATTATTAAAAAAAGACGAACTTCAAATGAGAACAAAAGGAAGAAAGTATCACTAGTGAGCACGCCTTCGTGTCGGTCATTGCATAACCCCACATGATGAAGATGGTCGTGTGACCTCTTTTCCAAATGGATTTTCCCCGTTTTAAAAAATAACCTATAGATTGAAATTTAACTAATGGATAAGTACATTGTTTATTTCCAAAACCAAGAAGTTCAATTATAAAAAATGAGAAGTTCAAAAAATACAAATGTAGAAGCTCAAAAATAATAATGGAGGAAGAAGCTTAAAAAAGACTATCAAAAAATAATATATAAATGATTTTCCCAATTTAAAAAATAGAAGTTCAAATTAAAATAATGGAGTGGTTCGATGGTTATAAAAAAATTTAGAATTTTCCCGTTACTAACCAAAAACTGAGAAGTTCTAATTTTAAAAATGGCGAAGTTCAATGCCTATAAAAATTAGAATTTTCTCACTATTAAAAGAATAAAACTAAGAAGTTCAAATTTTAGAACATCTTGATGGTTAGATGTGTGATAAAACCATGTGAGTGTGTGTGTGTGTGTGGAGGTGCGTGCCAACACAAAAGTTCGAATGAGGAAAAGGTAATAAAATGAAACCTAAATTTTTTCATTGCAACAAGTTCCCTAAAAAAGGAACACAACATCAAAATATTCACAAAATGGAAAGTCAAATTAAAATAACAAAAAAATGTTCAAAAAATGTAATTAGAAAAATGGATTTCCCCATTTCCAAACAGATCTAGAAGTTTAAATTAAATTAACAAACTGGTTCAATGTTTACTAAAAACTCAGATTCTAACCAAGAATAGAAAATCAAACCAAGGTGAAGTTCAAATTAAAATAACATAGAAGTTCAGAGTATATTAAAACATAGGATCTACATGTTAAAAAACAAAAAACAAAGGGCCAATTTGTCATTTTTTTAAACAACTCATGAAACAAAAACCTAGGATTTCTAACGGTTATTTCAATCAGTGTTTTAGAAGTTCAAATTGAAGACAACCAATGGTTCAACTACTACATAGAGTGCGTTTCATATAAGGAAAAATAATAAAAAGACAAAGTCTAAAAAGACTTTTGCTAGAAGTTCACGTGGTCAGCCCAGGAAGTTCAGAAGTTCTTGTAAAGGAGGTTTCATCGTGTATTTGCTAGAAGTCCAAATTAAAGTATGAAGTTCAATTTTTAAAAAGTTCATGTACTACATGGTGTGTGTTTAATATGAAAAATAAATTAAAAGGCAAGGTCTAATTTTTTAAAGAAAACTAAGATTTTCCTCGTTATAGAAAACTAAGATTTTTTTATGGTCAAAAAGAAAACTAAGATTTTCCTCGTTATTAAAGAATGGAAACAAGAAGTTCAAATTTTAAAAATAGCGCGCTTCACAATTTTATAAAAAAGATTAAGAAATAAAACCAGGAAGTCAATATTAAAAATATGGAGAAGTTTGATGATTATAAACAACTCAGATTTTCCTCGTTATTAAAGAATGGAAACAAGAAGTTCAAAAATAAACTAACAAGAAGTTCAACTAATAAAAATAGAGGCCTCCAAAATTCATAAAAAGATTAAGAAAATAAAATTAGGAAGTCCATATTAAAAAGATGGAGAAGTTCGATGATTATAGAAAACTCAGATTTTCCTCGTTATTAAATAATGGAAACAAGAAGTTCAAAAATAAAAAACAAGAAGTTCAACTTTTGAAAATATAAGGCTTCAAAATTTCATTAAAAATGATTAAGAAATAAACCAGGAAGTCCATATTATTAAAAAGATGAAGAAGTTTGATGATTATAGGAAACTCGAATTTTCCTCGTTGTTAAAGTATGGAAATAAGAAGTTCAAAAATTAAATAACAAGAAGTTCAACTTTTAACAAATAGAGCACTTCAAAATTTCATTAAAAAGGATTAAGAAAATCAGGTTAAAAATTCATTAAAAAACTCAGATATTTTCACGTAACCGAGAGAAGTTCAGATTGATAACTGCCAGAAGTTCACGTACTACACGGTGTGCATTTTATATTAAAAAGAATAAAAAAGCAAAGACTAAAAGTTTGTTGATATAAGTTCAAGTCCTCCATCGAAGAAAGTTAAAAATATATTGTGAGAGAGATTTAAACAAAAGAAATACCATTTGTGTAACACTTGACGAATGGATGAGAAAATTACAAATGAAAAATACGTCACAGAAGTTCAACGTGAAAACAGCAGGAAGTTCACCTACTACACTGAATGAATATTAGATGAAAAACTTTTAAAATCGTCGCGACTATGAAAAAATGATCAACACGGGAAAGTTGCGTGTTTACAACAGCTTTCCATCAGTATATCACTTGCTCAATTTCGGTGAGTGGATGGAGAGCTACAAGCAGTGGATGGAGATCTACGAGCAAAAAAAAGCACGTGAAAAATAGCGTGAAGTTCAAGTAGACATGCCGAGAAGTTCAAGTCTTCACGCGGTGCATTTTCGAAGAATCAGTTTCGCGATAAAGGCAGAACGAATGATCCCGCCATTTTCGTAATTACTTGATAAAGGCTAAGAATCAGAGAAAACCATCAACATGAAAAAGTTTCGCATTTTCCGTAGCTTTTCAACAGTATATTATTTGCGCCATTCCGTTAAAGTTTGTAGAAAATATGGCGAAAATATGTTTTTTTTTCATTTTCGAAACTGACTTAAAACCATAAAGAATTGGGAGAAATAATACATACAAAAAAGTTTCGCATTTCCTCAACCTTTCCCACGCCATATCATTTGCTGCATTCGGACATACGGTTAAATAATTAGCTCAAAAATACAAATTCGTTAGAACTTGTATTGTTTTTTATTTTTTTAAACCATTCAAAATTACAAAAAACTTTCAACATGAAAAGGTAGCGTATTTTCATAAGCTTTCCAACGCCATATCATTTGCCTCAATTGGATTAGCCGTTTAGAAATGTCGTCGAAAATACGAACTCGGTTGTTCGGTTTGCAAAATTTTACGATTTTCCAAATTACTCTTTAACCATAAAGGAATTAGAGAAAACTTTCAACATGTGGAAGGACTGGTTTTGCAGCAGCTTTCCAACGCCATATTATTTATGTCATTCCGATAAATGGTTTAGAAATGCGATTGAAAATACGATTCACATTTTTTGTATGAAGAAAAAACGGTTTTCAAAACTGCTCTTAAACCACTTACATTTTGGCAAAATTTTAAGTTGGGTCATGATACTGGTGTCCATAGATTTCCAACGGTATATCGGAAGCCCCATTTGGGCAATGTTGTCGGAAGTTCAACCTAGCACTAGGGGAACTTCAGGTCGAACAAATCAGGCAGTAAAAATGCAAAAAACGCAATTTCATCACGACCCGAGAGCAAAATCCGCCAGCGAGCAAGATTTCTATTTAAAACCGGTATTTAGTTGCTAAAAAATCTTTCTAGATTACACTAACATCATATAGAACACTACTAACCAGAATAATTCGCGGGGGAACCACGGTTGCAAAGATAGCCCGAAGGTCGGGTTCGTACAGAGGGAAGTTCAGGCGCGTGTACAAACAAAAATACGTCACAGAAGTTCAACGTGAAAATAGCATGAAGTTCAACTACTACGCTAAATGAATTTTAGATGAAAAACTTTTAAAATCATTGCGAGTATGAAAAAATGATCAAAACAGGAAAGTTGCGTGTTTACAGCAGCTTTCCATCGGTATATCACTTGCTCAATTCCGGTGAGTGGATGTAGAGCTAGGAGCAGTGGATAGAGATATACGAGGAAAAAAAAGCACGTGAAAAACAGAGTGAAGTTCAAGCTTTCATACCGAGAAGTTCAGGTACTTCACGCGATGCATTTTTGGCGAATCTGTTTCGCGATAAAGGCAGAACAAATGATCTCGCCGTTTTTGAAATTACGTGAAAACGGCTAGGAATCAGAGAAAACTGTCAATATAAAAAAGTTTCGCATTTTCCGTAGCTTTTCAGCGGTATATTATTTGCGCCATTGTGATAAAGTTTGTATTAAATATGGAGAAAATACGTTTTTTCCATTTTCGAAATTGACTTAAAACTGTAAAGAATTGGGAGAAATAATACATACCAGAAAGTTTCGCATTTGTTCAAGCTTTTCAACGCCATATCATTTGTTGCATTAGGACGCACGATACAAAAATTAACTTAAAAATACGAAGTCGATAGGACTTGTACCGTTTTTTAAATTACTTGTAAACCGTTCAAATTAGAAAAAACTTTCAAAATGAAAGAGTAGCGCATTTTCATAAGCTTTCTAACGCCATATCATATGCCTCAATTGGATTAGCCGTTTAGAAATGATGTTGAAAATACGAACTCGGCTGTTCAGTTTGCAAAATTTTACGTTTTCTCAAATTACTCTTTAACTATAGAGAATTACAGAAAACTTTCAACATGTGGAAGTAGCGGTTTTGCAGCAGCTTTCCAACGCCATATTATATGCCTCATTCCGATAAACAGTTTATAAATGCGATTGAAAATACGATTCATGTTTTTTGTGTGAAGAAAAAACGGTTTTCAAAATTTCTCTTAAACCGCTTATATTTTGCCAAAAATTTAAGTTGGGTCATGATAGTGGTGTCCATAGTTTTCCAACGGTATATCGCAAGCCTCATTTGGGCAATGTTGGCGGAAGTTCAACCTAGTTCACAGGGAAGTTCAACGTACTACTAACGGGGCAGGTCAGGTTGTGATCAGAATATTATTCTCATCCCGTGATCAGAATAGTGTTTATGTGTGTGTGTGTGTGTGTGTGTGTGTGTCTATATATATATATATATATATATATATATATATATATATATATATATATATATATATATATATATATATATATATATATATATATATATATGCGGTTTTTTGAGAAAATCTATTTATATATATGCATAACGTGTACAATATGTAGTATCGTAAAATACCGGCAAACAAAAAAGAATTAAATGTAAAACACAAAATTAATGGAAAATAAAAAATAAAACCAAAATCCCCCAAACATTTAGTACCGATCGGTGTTACCAACCGGTACTAATGGTCTACCAGCACCTGGGCCTGACTCGTGCCACTTGGTGGCACTTTAGCGCCGGTTCGTGCCGAACCGGTAGTAAAGGGGGGGGGCCTTTAGTCTCCACTCTTTAGTGCCGGTTGTAGAACCGGCACTAAAGGCCCTTACGAACCAGTGCAAAAGCCCGGTTCTGCACTAGTCTTGTATCGAAAGGGGCAGAATACTGTTGGATCTAATGACTGATATGATTTACTCAGCGTGCTATATATGTATGTATGCCAATGAACTGGGGTGCTCTAGGAGTCTATTATTACGTATGTATGTCTTTCAAGTTTTCCTTTTTATAGTTTTTCTTTTTTGAAATGAGAGGGGTTCCCCGCTGCCCCAACTTTTATTAAAAAGCAATGGGAGAATGACCACATACAAATTGTTAATAGCTCTTGGCACAGTTAGGAAGTAGTTGCAGACGACTTGTTATAGGAAGATAGAATCCCTCCCTGAAACACTCATATTTGACATAGGGGCAGGCAAGAGAGCTATTTAGAACGGTTAACAACACAACAAAGCTACAACTCGATTGAACAACTACCCCACATCACCAGTAGTCCCGGAAATCCTAAGCAGCTCCCCTCCTCGATGGTCGAGCAGCCTTAAGCAGCAGAGGAGGAGTGCACCTTGGCTGCCTGAACATGTATGTTCCGTTGCCAAATTCTGGCGCCCACCAGGTCTAGGATGCATCGCACACTTCACCAGCTTCGCTCATGGAAGACAGATTCATTTCAAAATAACCATAAGATCCACAAGGCTGCAGAACTAACCAGATTAATAGCATCACATCAATTTTTTAATTTTCTAGAAGGAAAGCAGAGAATGGAAGGAACTAGGCACAAGAATGTTAAGACTCTCTACCACCACAGCCCAAATATGTTGAGCAACAATACAATAAAAAAAAATAGGTACCTGTTGGATACTTTCAGGTTAATCACAAAAGTCATAAGAAACATCTTCAACATTTCTGTGTTTAGCCAAGTTATCTCGAGCAAGGCTTTTGTTATGGATAGTAAGCCACAAAAACACATGGATAGTTTTAGCCCATGGTGTATTTGGTTTATCAATGGTGTACTTAAAGAACATGAGTTTTTTCAGTCATTATTCCTATCATCAAAAAATCCTTTACTCCAGGAAGCCAACAGAGCCATATTAAAATCTCTAAGATTGGGGACCCACAAAGTGGACAAGCCCCCAATTATTTAAATGACATTTGTGCTCCACTCCCAAATTTCCCCAGAAAAATGAGACATTTGGGAGGCGATGGCATCAATTGCCCACTTAGGAAATTTCATCATAGACATCAAATAAATAGAAATGCTAGCAATACAAGTAGTAAGTAAAACAAGTTTGCCCCTATAAGACACATTTCTCCCCAACCATCTTGCAATATATTTGTTTATAATTTTATCAATAATAAGATGAATTTCCTCCCTCCTATGTTATTTATAGTACAGGGGAACTCCCAAATATTTAAAGGAGAAATCCCCAATCTATCAGCAAACATTCTCAACAAATTCTCTAGACATTTCCTCCCCAACATGGATAATATGCATATCACTTTTATGAAAGTTAATTTTAAAACAGAAAGTTTCTCAAAGCAAGTTATGATCCATTTCAAATTCCTGGCATTTTCAACAAATGAATCAAGAAACATGATAGTGTCATCAGCATACTACAAACTGACTACACCTCCAGGAATCACATGTGGCAGAAACCAAGCAATCAAATTATGATTAACAACTTTTATAAGCATCTTAGAGAAAACATCAGCCACCAAATTAGAGACTGGGGGGAGAAGGGATCACCTTGCTTCATTCCATTCCCCCCAACAAAATGAGGCCCATTAGTATCATTAATCCTAACACAAAGGAACCTTGATGTAGAGAATTACGTACCCAGCCAATCCATTTACTACCAAAACCTCTACATTTGAGCATTCCACAAGGAAATCCCAACTAACCCTATCATATGCTTTTTCATAATCAAGCTTCACAACGGAACCACTAGTCCTAGCTTTATGAGTTTCATGAATCACTTTACGAGCCATAACTACACTCTCCAAAATGAACTTACCAGTAATAAAAGTAGTTTGACTTTGAGAAACAATTCTGCCACAAATAGGCTAATTGTCATAGCCTTAGTAAAAATCTAAACAACATAGTTACTCAAACTAATAGGTCTGAAATGCTTCATATCCTTAGCATTAGACACTTTAGGGATATGAGTAATAATAGCAAAGTTCAGACGAAATACATCAAGGTTACCATTTTGAAAATTTCTTAATAGCCACATAAAGCCATTTTATCCGGAGATCCCAGAATGTTTGGTAGAAAATAAATGGAAGTCCATCAGGGCCAGGGGCATCACCAACATATGAGCTCATAATAGCGGCTTTTATCTTTTCCTCAGAAAAGGATCTTTCCATAGTAGCATTTTCTTCTGCAGTAACTAACTCATTTTCAGACAAAAAATCAGTCTCTAAGTGAATATCAAGTTTTGGTTCAAAAGAAAACATGTTTTTTTGCAAAAAGAAGAAGTAGCTACTTCCAACATATCAGAAGTGTAAGTAACAGCGCCATCGGGTCCATTTAGCTTGGTCAAATGATTCTTACGATGTATATAGTTAGCAAGGGCGTGGAAATAAGCATTATTGCGGTCTCCCCCTCTATGATTTTTCTATCTCTGGATCTTTGCCATAAGGCAGTTTCCTCTTTCATCTAGACTTCACCCAGTTCAGCCTTAATAATATTCATCCTTTCATAGTCAGAGGCTGACAGAGGGTTAGTTTCAGACAGGACATCCAAAATATCAAACTCCATAAGGAGGAATTTTTGTTGTATATCGACGTGTACTATTCAAAGTATAGTGACCTTGAAAACAATCGACATACAATATATAGTTTCACAAACAAGTCACATACTAGTTGATATATATCAGTGATAATGATCGTGGACAATATTAATAAATAATGATTGCCTCTAAGACATACATTTCCAACGAATACAAGGAAGATATGTGTACATACACACCAGCAAATGATGCAGGACAAACTTCTTAGACTTGTTTGCAAGGCATACATCCGTTGTTGATGACGTTTGGCCTTGATGCTCTCATCGTCCTGAGGCGCTGGAAACAAACTCTATGCCATAGGTTCAGCCGAAGGCACAACTCATCAAGCATCCAGTCGGGCACAGCATGGCAGATGCACCACTCGAGCCGGTGGCCCAGGTTAGGCATGCAGAGCGGGCCATGCCCGATCCAACACACCGCTGCTCTGGCATACTCGTCCGATGTCGGCATGATTAGCCGGGACAAGAGGCTTCGTCGCTTGCGGGATGCCGCCACCCCCAACGTCATGTTGGTCTCCACAAACAACGGCACCTGTAGTTGCACGACAAATGCCATGATATTAATTTTGATCCACTCAACGATGATTGTGTTGCGTCTAAATCGATCCATCACGACATACTTAGCAAGCTTTTATAGATTCTACTAGCTGATAAATGTTTGTAGATTTTAAATCGAATTGCTATTTTATCTACATAAAGTGCTTGTATTTTTGGATTAACTTGTTCATATGCAACTCGCTTGTATTACTACGATTCAACAAGACTCTTATATAGGAATGGACACGTATTACACTTTTGAAACATTCAATAGTAATGATAGATTTGGGCGGATGGTTGTAAGGAATACATAGAAACAAACATGAATTGCCCGTATGCATTTTCATTCTAATATTATAGTAGGCCCCACGTACGAACCTGACATTGTACATCGATTCCTTTGCCCCTATACTCAACGTGAAGGCTCCTGGACAACTGAGCAACGTACCTAAAATGTACATTTATTGAACTCAGAAAATGTTGTGGTATATCACAGATATATCAACTGAAAAAGACAGAAGAGTTGTACTAGGTGGTAGTATATACTTCCTCCGTTTCTAAATATTTGTATTTTTAAAGATTTCAAATGGACTATTACATACGGATGTATACAGACATATTTTAGAGTGTGGATTTACTCATTTTGCTCCGTATGTAGCCACTTGTTGAAATCTCTAGAAAAACAAATATTTAAAAACGAAGGGAGTATATACCGTTTGGACGCGGCGTAGATGGAAAGTAGCGGGAACGACGGGATGGCCAGGGTTGTCCCGGAGCCGATGTTGACAATGGCACCCCTGCCCCGCTCCACCATCCCCGGCAGCACCGCCGCCGTCACCTCAGTCAGAGCCCACAAGTTCACCCGGATCATCCTCACCCAGGCCTCCACGTCCGCCTCGTGCAGATACACCGCGCAGGGCTTCGCTAGGCCGGCATTGTTTACTAGCACCCCGACGTCGAGCCCTGCCACCGCATGCCGGAGCAGCCGCAACGCCTCGTCACCTGCCAAATATATACGATCAGTAAATATAACTAGCATGCAGCTCGTGTCTTGTACATCCATCACCTTAATCTTCTCGAAATTTCATGCATTTCGACAGTCAGCGGAACACTAAAATTTAACATAAAATATTTTGGTACATTTGAACGTGCCGAGTACAAAACCTATAAATCCTTAGATTACTCATAATAGAAGTAACATAGATGATAACATCACACACATCTAAGCAAAAAATAGATGATGTGACAAGTAATTAATGAAGAAAGAAAGTCATGTGGTAACATAGCTAGTTACTAGTAGTATGAGTAACATCACAAATATCAAGACAACATGAGTCTACAACCTAATAAATAAAATGTTGCATGACACCATACATATGTCACTCTCCACTATATAGAGGTAGTAATATAGATTAGTAACATATGTAAGGTACTACTCTAAATTACACCCCACTGTGGCTAGTTTATATAATCGAGGATGTTGCCTGCCAGGGTGGTTAGCCTTCTATTTCCTAGCTACTAGGGGTCAATACTTTTTCTTCAATTTCACTTTTATTAAGATGGCTACAGTGGGCTAACAACTGGGACAGAGCAGGCTCTGGGAAATACTTGTAGTGTCCATTAGTTTTGGGTTGCTTTAATAGTATACTTTCTCATATCCATTAGCTTGAACTTAAATTTTTTCAAATTCAAATGAAATCTGTTCAATTTGTTTAAAATAATTTCCCAAGTTTCGGAACTTCATTGGACTCGTCAGCCAGCAAAACTTTAGCCAAACGGAAAATAAATTCCTTAGCCTTAATTACCTTGAGGCGTGGCGATGAGGGCGAGGTCGACCACGACGGTCTTGGTTTGCACGGCGTAGGTGCAAGAGATGGTGTCGGAGATGTCCTGGAGCTTGGCAGGGTCGCGGCCGACGAGGACGAGGTTGAGGCCGCGTTGGGCGAGGGCGAGGGCGACGGAGCGGCCCATGCCGGACGTGGGGCCGGTTACCACGGCCCAGGCGCCGTAGCGGTGGCAGAGGTCAGTGGGGCGGCGCAGCAGCAAGACCAGGTGGGAGAGGATGCGGAAGGCGACGGCGGCGACGTGCAGAGCGCCAAGGATGGCGAGCGAGACGAACCATGCCGGCTCCTGCGGCTGCCGGAAGAGGAGAGCCCCCATCTCCAATCTCTTTTTTCTCTCTCGCAGATAAAACATCTAATACTACGACCGATCCATGTCTTCTGTAGTACGTATTAAACATCTCAGTGCACTAGTAGGTCGATCCGGACTTAATGGAAACTACAGTGAACTAGCAGATCGATCTGTATCAGTTAATGGAAACTACAGTACACTACAATCAATGGAGGAGGACACAAGGAATAATCAACACTGTAGCAACGTGAGCTGTGCAGGTGGAAGCATGGTGCTCAGTGTGGTGTGTGTGCCACACAAAAGGAATCTCATCTTCGTTCTCCACCGTGTTCCAGGCTGACTATGGCCAACACTTGAAGCCGTTTACTGTGGTACTGAGGGGCTGTTTGGTTTCTAGCCACACCTTATCACACTTTTCCACACCTAACCGGGTTAGTTTGACCAAGTTAATTAGGTGTTTGGTTCTAGCCACACCTAAGGCAAGGATTTTTTTTATGAGCAGTGAGCCCCACATGTCATAGACACAAAAAGTGTGGCAAGATTCTCTTAGGCAAGCCAAAGTATGGCTAACAATTTGAGCAACTCAACTAAGGCAAGTGTGGCAAAACCATGTGGCAATATATGGGAAAGATAGTCACAATCCAAACAGCCCCTAAATGTCTTTGACCTGGTTCGCCCAACCCTATTTACTGTGGGACTAAATGCCTTCTCGATCTGGCTCGCCCAACCGTATGTTAAAGGCTAATGTTTATTTTTCTATAAAATGTGAAGAATAGGAAGAATTCTTTCATAGGAATAGGCTCTAAAGGGATTTTTCCTACAGAAGTCCTATCCTATGAAATTCCTACAAGATTCCTCTAAACCAAAGGAGGCCTAATGTTTTTTTATAGAGATTCCTGGGGTCTGGTGAGTCGCTGGATCTCGATTAAGAAGGGGGACGTAGATCTACCTTTCTTGATCGTCAAGGTGTCTGAATAAAGGTAGGTGGAATATTTGTCTTCTAACTGTGAATACATTCCATGGCTTGCTATCTCAAATACAAACTACCATGTTTGCTGCAATTACCCATGTTGCAACTACCGCCCGTATTTTTGCTTCAGTTATCCATGTTGCAACTTGGTAACTTCGGAGCACCAAACAAGTCGCCCATACACCTGACAAAGATAAGTTTTCTTATCCAATGACAATGTGTGAGTAGTACGGTAACTCACACTTTAGGCATTGATAACTTATAAGCTCGAAAATTTGTCGTAAAAACATTCTAAATGATATTTTAAACTAGTAACTACTCCAGTTGTTAGAAAATATATAATGTGTGGTTTTAGCACGGTGTTTGATGCACGACTTTGACCACTAATGTGCACTAAATGATATGTATTGAGAATTATAAATGGCATTGTTGCATTCGTCTTGCAAAATTATTCCACTTGTTATGTATTTATACTAAATTTGTGCATATATTAAAAATACAGATCATAGTTAAAATTGTAAGTCTTTAACAGCGAAAATCAATGGTGTCTTATATTTTGGGATGGATGGGAGTATTTATGAGTTTTCGAAGCCGATTGCGTGTGATTCACACAATACTAGGTGATAATTTATGAGCTCGAAAAAAGTCGCAAAAATATTTCAAATGACATATAATTTTGAAGCTAGAATTACAGATGATTAGCCTACTAAATCACATATTCTACCTTGTGAATTTTCAACCCGCAAAAATTATATCAGAAATATCTAATTTCAAAGGTCCTGTCCCGATGAATCTAGTGGTGAAAACATATCTTTAAGCAGATTGGTCATTCAAGAGATAAAATATTCTAATTTTTCAAATAGGAACAAATCTTGAACTTTTTTGTCCTCAACTCCATGCATGCAGTGTAATGCTCTTATTTTTCCTATCTCACCCTAGATACACATGAAGATGGCATATGTGAAGAGTGCCCATCACAAAGTCTCTTGAACAAAGGAGATCGTTGGAACACATTGATGTCATTGCACGAACTTGACGTGCCAAAGAAAGTATGCCAAATCCACAAGTCCTTCGATGTCAGTACTTCAAGTATGATGGTGGCTTATTTGACGTGGCCTTGGTATTGCCCATACAAATCTTTTGGGCAGTTCTTCCATTGCTGGTGCATGCAATCAACTGAACCTGACATACCTGCGAATCCTCTTGATGCTTCAATTGCCAACAGCTTTTATGTGTCTTCCACAGTTGGCTCACTTAGGTACTCTGGTCCGAACAACTTCACAACAGTGTGTGCAAATTGCACCGTGGTGTCCGGGGCTGTTTTCTCTCCCATCCCGTTTTCAGCATCAATTGCATCCGCTGATTTACCATAAATAAGCATCCTGAGAGCAACCGTGCATTCTGCGGAGCAGAGAAGTAAAGTTTTGCCAATAATCGTTCCTCACCTTGAAGTTGTCATCAGCCTTCTTCACGACTTTCACCACCCACAAGAACAAATTTTTGCTCATTCAGTAGCGACGACAAAAGAAACTTTCAGGGAATGTTGGGTCCGCTGTGAAGTAGTCCGTGTAGAAAATCCGTGCACTGGCAATCCTATCACGGGGAATAACTCTCCAGCTCTGGATGGAACCCTTCAAGTGGAGGATGTGCTCCTTTGCCTTCTCCAACACCTCTTGGATCATCATCATCATCATCATCATTTCAGCATCCTCATCGTCCAGATCTATTGAGATGATGAATTGCTGCATATGAATTCGTCAAGGTCTAAGTTTCCACAACCATCATTCCATGACGAATCCATTGGTGAACTAGAAGTAATAACCGAAAGAATAAAACAGGCTCAGAAATTTCATCAAACACATAAAAGCGTGAGGTGTATATATGGAGGAGTTGTACGTTCCGGGCGGTGTCTAGTGGCAGCGACCTTGACCGGTTGCGGCTTGGTCGATGGCAGTGTGGGTTGGGGAGTCCGGTGGCGAAGCCCTAGGTAGGCAATGTCAGAGGAGCAATGATGGTAGAGGAACTCCTGTAGTGGCTGTGCGGACGAGGACAAACAAAGAAGAGAATAGGGTTTGTTAGGCAAGAAGAGATGGGACGGACATGTTCGAATTGTCACGGGCCCTAGAGGTGGCATTGACTCGGTGCTCCGGCACGTCCGGACGTCCCATATCCGCCCCAGATATGGGTTGGATATGGGTAGTACTGGTAAGTCTAAAATCTGAGGAGCCTGGTTGGGTGGCATTTCTGCTTCCCGACAGTGACTGGGCAACCCGCTCGAACGCTTGGGGCGAATATGGGGTCTGGTTGTAGATGCTCTAACCCCCCCCCCCCCCCAGCTTCTGAGGGCCTAAATCTCCCAGCCCGCACCTCCATCGTCGAGCGCGACCCCTCCTCGGCGGTGGACGCTGACATGCGCGCCTTCTTCCTCCTTAATGATGTAGGCAAAGACAACTTCTTCTTCCCCAGATCGGTCCTCGTTGTGTTTCCAGCGGTAAAAAGGATCCCCAGTTTTCACTACAATTCAACCTTATTGGATTCCCATCAATAATGGAGGCTACATGCTTCATGGTTAGAATTGTTCTACTAGTGGTGTGAGAAAGGGCCAAGCTGCATTGGATGCCAATGTTGGGCATCTCCGCCCGCTGGCTTTTGGATCCAAACCCCCACGCGCCTTTTCCAAACCCCAGTTCCAGAGAGAGCGCCCAAACCCTAGTCCTTGCTCCACCGGCGACCCTCCGCCGCGACCGAACGGCAACATCTACATCGGCTTGCGACGAAAGATCTTTTCATCGCTAAAAAGGTAAACGAAAGATCTGAGCGAGCGACCAGGTTCTGGGGCCATGGTGCGCGGTGGCGTGTGTGGCGAGCGCAGAGGACATAGAGATGGGGATGCGACGCGCGATGAGCGCATGGCACGGAGACGTGGCACGGCGGCGCACGGAGCTGCGGGCTGCTGCAGCGGCAGCAAAGGGCGCTCAACGGGGCGTAGCGCAGTGGAGTGCGGCGGTGCGCGGCAGCGGCTGGCGAGGTGGTTATGAGATAGGGCAACTGAGGGACCTAAACATGCTTCATGGCTGCCTCAAGATCCATGGCCTTGAAAATGTTAAAAGCAAGGAGGAAGCTCTTGAAGCCAACATTCAACAACCTGTAATACGTGGATACAAAGGTTCAAGATACCAAGATTGGATGGTGGGTAAGCAGAGCGGTGGCCCAGAGAGCCTGGGTAATGTTTTTCTCTCAAGATGCAGCCATCTGGGACCTATTCCCTCCGTTTTAAAATAGATGACCCAACTTTATAATAACTTTAGTACAAAGTTAGTATAAAATTGGGTCATTTATTTTGGAATGGAGGGAGTATTTTTAGAAATGCGGAATGGAGGGAGTAGATTTGAGGCTTTCCCTCATCTTCATGTGCTCCAGATTTATAGCTGCAGCTGGGAATCCTATCTGGCAACATGGAGCACCTCACGTTGCTCAAGGAACTGTGTATCGGTAATTGCAAGAATATCTGGTCTATTCCAACACTGCCCCAGTCTATTGAGGAATTGCGTCTTGATTCCTGCAACGATGAGTTCATGAAGTCTTGTAAAACAATCTCCAGGAAAGTTGTTGGGTGATCCAACAAGTAAAAAATGTAATCCCTTCTGCTGCCTTGTTTTCCCATTTTGTACGTGTGTACATTGCCTCTGTATATAATGGACGATCTGCTACTAACTCAGCTTATTTGCTACTGGTCGACATTCCAGAAAGGCAGTGAAGTCTGATGGTCTTGAATCAATGAGGAGAGGCTTTAAGCATCGCAAGACAGTGAAGGACATTTGAACAAGTTGGTTGGAATGCCCGGCGAAACTGCAGGATGTGTTGCTGTTTCTTAAATGTTGTCTCATGTTTCAGCTGATGTGAATGCCCTGAATATTAGAGTGTTGGGCCTATCTCAGTCCGTTTTCTCTCGTTTAGTTCTTCTTTTAGGTTTGTGGTGCTGTTGACCAGTAATTTGTACTGCTAAGACACCTGGTTTCTGAAAAAAGGCTTTCGCCCCGCTTTATATATAAAGCATCAACCAATAGCAACCCGGTACAAACGCACGCAACACACGCACACACCCAAGGCAAGATACATAAGCGCTGAGCGCAGCAACACCACCCCAAGCACTACAAGAGCAGTCGGGTCCTCGACCGCGAACACGCCGCCGCGAAGAGATGAAGCTGCATATGACGAACCGTGGGCTCCAAGGCGGTGCCTTCAGGAAGGATACGACACCGGAGCGCCGCCACCGTCCAATCCGAGAGTCAGAGTTTCCCCTGGAGCAACACGACGGGCAATGATGGCCGCGACGACGCCTTCAGGAAGGGAGCGAGCTTCGCCGCCGCCGGTCCGTCCGAAGATAGAACAGGTTTTCACCCCGGCCCATACTGACCGCCACCGAACGCCACACCCCGGCGACCATGCCGCCCACACGACCATGATCACTGGGCAGCACCAAGGCACGGGCTTTGCCCATGAGCACCGCGACACCACCACCAGGGCCGTCGCCCCGGCATCCAAGACCTCGACGCCACCTCACCAGTTACCCAGCGTCACGCCACCTATAGAGACGGGTGGAAAGGCCCCGCCTTTCGCACCCCTGAGCTGCCCCCAACTGGCCGCCATCGGCCCGTCCTGCTGCCGGGTGCGAGACGGGCGCGGTCCTGCCGCCGGGCGTGAGATGGGCGCGGTCCTACCGCCGGGCGCGAGACGGTCGTGGTCCTGCAGCTGGGCGCGAGACAGGCGCGGCGCGGTCCTGCTGCCGGGCGCGAGACAGACGCGGTCCTGCTGCCGGGCGCGAGATGGGTGATGAACGACAGCTGAGAAAAGCCCAGTCCTTTGACGGAAGTGGTGCGTGGGCGACGGTAAGAGGAATCGAAGGCCGCCGCAAGCCGCCTACGGACGAACCGACGCCGAATCAGTCGCCGCCGCAGCCGACATGACAAGCTGTCGTGGATCCCTCCACGGCCGGAGCAGCAGCCATACCAGGCCACTCCCCATCCCGCGCCGCCCGCCGGACTCCAGGCGTTGAGTCCGCCGGGCACACAACCACCAGATCGGCAGCCATCCCCGACCCCCGGCCACACCACCACCTCCCGTCGATCGCTGAAGAAGAGGATGGGAAGGCCGAGGCCGCCACTGCTATGCCGCCACCTCCGCCGGCTGGCTGCCACGGCGGAGGAAGCCACCCGCAGCCCGCACCGCCCGCAACCCGCTCCTACCGGATCTGGATCAAGCCGACGCCGTCACCACACCAGCCGAGCACCACCGAACCGCAGCCCGTCACGCCACCAGCACACCCACGCGCCATCACCTGCGCGATGAGGGGCCGCGCCGCAGCGCCCCGCGGGAACGCCACGACCAGATCCAGGTCGGCCGGCCCGCGCCAGCCCTCCCGCATGAGGCGACGAAGATGCCCCGCCGCCGCCGGCTCCAGCCGGGCGCGCCCTTTGGCGGCGGCGGGAGGAGGAGAGGAGAAGTGGTGAGGCGGCCGGTGGCTAGGGTTCCTCCCCTGCCGCCCGCGGGAGCGCCAGAGGAGGAGGAGTCCCCGATTTTCCTTTCTAGAGAAAGCTCTCCCTCCCTTCCCTCCCTCCCCCCCCCCCCCCCCCCCCCCCTCTCTCTCTCTCTCTCTCTCTCTCTCTCTCTCTCAGACACCTGGTTTCAGTTAAATGAAATGTCTTGCTTATGCTCTCCTGAGCTTGTTACTATGTGATATCTGTCAGCAAAGCCAACCTTTTTATTTGGTTGCTGGCTCCACGTTTGCAAATGAAGGACGCTGCAACGTCTTTCCATTGCTCCTCCTATGGACTTTCAATCTGGAATTCAACCTGGTTAGAAAATCATTTTGTACTGACCAGTTGAAATCCATTGTTTGGCAGGTAAATAAATGGTGATGAAAAATTCTGATTTTATTTGCATCATGGATACAAGGTGTATATACCAGACCACACCGCACCACAGATTTCGAAATCCACATTATAGCTTTCGTCTTCAGGTCTTTCTGACGTACAAATTCAGGCCTTCCTAGCTGACAAGCCATCTACTCCTCTGTCCCATAATATAGGAGCGTTTTCGACATTAATACACTACTAGTGTCGAAAACACTCTTATATTATGGGTGGGACGGAGGGAGTAGTTCACAGTCACGTTTGGACCTCCTAGGGTGAAGCCCGGCCTCGTGTGAAACTCTGTTTTGCAGATATTTTTTTTCTGTCAAGGTGTTCATTCGTTGAGTAGCACTAGGCGCTAGAGAGCCTGGAGTGAAGCTTGTGCCTGCTGCCTATGGAGATTCAGAACTGAAGCCTGCGTGGGGTTGACGCCTCGCCCTTGCCGTGTCGTTGTTCGTCAACTTCCAAGCGATAGAATCATGGATGATACCATTTTGAAAGGGGATGCGTACGTCTTGGATCAAGCACCGACCATGAAATGATGATCAAATCAACACAGAAGATAACAGGACTTGGCCATCACTATCTAGAACTGATTTAAGTGTGAAGAAGAAATTGGCAGTCAGAAGTTTCTCCAGATAGGTGTCACTTGGCAAACAGCAAGAAGCTTCTATGTTGATAAATCTCTATGTAAATCACAGATTCCCAGCAACTACAGGTTGCATTTACACTAACTGAACGGGCACACATCTTCTATTAGAAAACTGCAGCTGGAGAATCAAGCGTTGAAGCCAGAGATAATCAAACCATAACGGCAAAAATCACTTGTTGTTTGCATAAAGTTGAAACCACAGTTCATATGTCAGAAAGCCTTAGCAACAGATCGTGTTAACAAAAATACATGGCAGAAATGAAATAACAAAACGAACTGAATCTACACAGCATGTAGTCCTCGAACGCTCTAGAAATAAAACAGCTAAACAACAAGATACGTTCTAGGCTAGAGCTAGAGATTGAGAAGAAGAATATAACCATTCATTTCTACTATCAGAAACACAAGGTTGCAAGATCTTAGGTTCCAGGTTAATTAGAGCTAGATGTTACGAACAAAAAAACAACCATTCATGTACAACTAAAGTTCATAAGCGGATAAATAAATTCAGAAATAGGGAAATAAGCAGAGAGATGAACGTAGATATTAAAATATTCATAATAGTTCCAAGAAAACGGTAAAATATCCGTAGTTAAGTAGTAGGGTGTTACGCCTGCGTGGCTGCTATAAATGGCCACTCGAACACAAACAGAGTACTAAGTTTACTAAATAGCTAGCTAGCTCCATAAGTCCAGTACATGAGTGCAGTCAAGCACCAACCGCTTTATCACAACTTCATGAAGCTCTGCCCAAGTCCCTTGCTTCCCTGCTGGTACCATTAATGTAACTCTAGTATCCTCAGAAAGGCTGTCAATTGTGAGGCTCCAATACATAGCACAATTAGTGCCCATCTGCCAATGACTCCGAGAACAAAGGAACATAGGAAAGATAAGGGCACGTGGAATTCCATGGAAGATCACATATGAAACACAGCTCCCCAGAATCCATATCGTATGAAAATAATTTCTTCTCTGGTCGGTACCACAATCTAAATCCTTTGATTATGAATATCACATCGTGTTCTGGGTGGGCTGAGATAACACCATAATATTGCTCAGAACTAGAATACTCTATTCCGAACAGTCGCAAGTGGCTGACATTGAGCTTCAGGGTCCAACAATTTTCACTACTAGAATCTTCAAGAACCCAGATTGATAGTTCAGAAGCACCCTGAATTGTGAGATACAACTGTCCCTGTGATGCATAGACATTAGGACGGTCAGGGGCATCATGTGAAGTAGGAATAGGAATGATCCTACAATTTCCTTCCACGTCGACGGCTGCAACTGAATTATTATCAGGACATAGATACAACACTCTGCTCAAAAACGCGCAACCTGATAAGCAGAGTATCTCAATTGGATGCGTCCAAACTCCAGATTCGGAAGAGTAAATACCCACCGCTTTGATGCTATAATGGTCCCTCTTACTCGGAACCCAAGCAATGTCAGGTACCAACTCGAACACATAGAAGTGTGCGGAGACGGCCGGGTCGAATCCTAAGCAAGCACTGTCCACCAACCAGGACCACTTGGTGGCGGGCACGGTTACCCATTTCTCGGTGGCGGGATTGCACACCACGTAATCCAGCGTCTTGGGGTCATCCAGTGTCTCTGGGTCAGTCGACTTCCGGGCTCGGCAGAGGAGGAGGCCGTTGCAGCAATCCAAGATTTGAAGGCTCTCGTATTCGGACAGGAACGAGAGGGAGTCTTCATGAGGGCACCAGTTTCCGGAGACGCTTCGGTAACCATGAGAAAGATGTGGATGGTCGTCCGTGGCGAGGGTTGTGTGAGAAGAAGCCGGCAAGGGTCGACCGGGGAAATATTTTGCGGTGGTCGGGGTGGGAGATGAGGTCCCGCCAGCGCGTGGAGACGCACTTGCAGCAGCAGGTCGACTTGTACGGCACGCGGGAGATGACCTCGACAAGGAGGTCGTCGGGGAGCTTGGCCGTCGGGTCGCCGATGAGGGCCGCCTCCATGGATCCCGTCGCCATCTCCGGGGAGGAAACGAGCGGCCAATCTGCAGATCCGGGGCGAAGGAGGAGAAGTGAGGGATTCATCCAAGCGGCGAGGGGAGCGTGAGGGAAGAGAGGACCTACCAGATGTGTGAGGCGCGAACTGCAAAGAGAGGATCGGCGAGAGCGCCGCCGCTGGGTGCTCCCATCCGCGCCGGCCGGTGAGGGTTTGGTTTGGGGGCGGGGCGAGATTTTTCTTTTCTTTTTGGAGCACAGCTGGGGGGCGAGATGGATGGATAGTTGGATTGGATACTGAGGAAGTGGAACCGGCAGGCACTTGTCTTGCCTTTTTCCTGGGCTCAGTGAAAGACACATTTTAGCTGATCTTTGATACGTACCAGGTGTTGGGGCGCGCCTCTTGAGCGGAAGCTGGGCAGTGCCAGCTAGTGGTCGACCCTTTAATACACTTTTATATTTTGATTAGCGTGTGTGATGATTGTCTTAAGAGTTAATTACACGTCTGGTACATAAACTTGCACTGCGGATACAAATTCATACATAAAGTTAAAAAATGACACAAAATAGTCCAACAACTTGTGTTTGAGGTACATTTATATACATTTCCATTGCTGACTGTTATCACTCCGTTAACTCTATCTACCTCGCACGCCAGCGAGTTTGGGTCGATGTTCCCTCAAGTATGGAACCCACCTGTAAGTGTGGAAAAGAGAAATAAATGGAAAATTAAAATTGTACAAGCATCCAACGGGACTCAATGGCTCGACCTAATTCCTTTAAGCGAGAGATGCTACCAACTGCACCAACTGTTATTTACTGCTAACAAAGATACAGACATCTTCTTATATCATCGATAGAGTTGTTCTTGTTCTTTCTTCACAATTTTAAAAACCGAACCAGCGAGCATCCGGTTCAGATTTTTACACTGTTGTACCGCCAGTCTACTGGTTAAATAGTTGGCTTTTTAGGCACTATAAATTAGCATGCATTCTTTACTAATAAAGTAATAATACCCTAATGGAATGAAAACTAAATAACAAAGTTGCTTGGGCGATACAGAGAGGCCATTGAGCCAACCCTGAAATCGATGATTTCAAGCGTCCTAGTTTCAAATCGTATGTTCAGAATCATTTTTATAATTTACGTGCATGTGGCTCGTTCTACCACCTTGTTTGTACCCACGGTTTGCCAAAAAGAAACGCCTGGTGCAGCCGTCCAATGAGCATATTATATTGCTCCATATTACGCACAGGTTATATGTGCAAATACTTAAAAAAATGCTTGAAGATAAATAAAAAATGTCGCTGGCGAGCAGTGCGTAATTTTCTTTTTCAAATCAATTCTGCAGTGTCGTCAAACTATATAAAGTGGTCTATCTCTTGTTGAGCATATGATGAAAGTTAACACATTGGCTAGTCGCAGACGAGCGTGACATGAGCTCTTGAGTTTGAGTTGTCCTCACCCAATGGCGCTTCATTTTATTCTATTTCTCTTTCCCCACTTACAGGCAGGCTCCACACTTAAGATAACGCGGGTCCAAACTTGCTGGCTTTCCACGTAGACACTTAACAGAGAAAATAACGGCCAGCGACGAAAATGTATGTGAATGTACATCAGATGCAAGTTGTTGGACTACTTTGTGTCACTTTTCAACTTTATGTATGAATTTGTACCCACCATGCAAGTTCATGTACTAGAAGTGTAATTAACTCTTGTCTTAATTAAGAAATTGAGATTTCAAGTGGAGAACCGCTGCAGAAATAAATAAATAAATATATAAATATATAAATATATATATATATATATATATATATATATATATATATATATATATGCATAGAAGCCCCATTATGAATCTTAACATGAATAATCTGACTGAGAACAGTGCAGTTTACATAAGCAACGTCATAGTTTTGACATCTTCAAAAGCATCGGATAGCAGGGTCAAAATGTAAATTGTAGGTTCATCATGAGACAGAGAATAATTAGGAATACTTTGATTATAGTGACACGGGATTGTGGTGTATTCAACGGTGCATCTAGAGGTGGTGGATGGTGAGAACCAGGCGGTACTTTGAAGTGACCCTGAAACGAAAAGCGTAGGTGTCTCCTTCGCGAATGTTGGCACAGTGACGAAACTCAGACCAGTTCATGGTTATAGTTGCCCTCTTGTCAGTTCCTACCATAATGCGACATTCGACGCGCAAACGGCCATTTGCAAGTCTAACCATAAGTGTATCATTGTTTGGATCAATGTAGTCCAGCAGATTCTCTTCAGTAGTGTACCTAAAAATACTGGTACAAGAAAGCAAGTGATTTGCATGGACACAAATTGTTGTGTGATATGGAAGATAAGAGTGTGTTTTTGAGGTTACCATGCGCTGGCCTGGCTTGGCAAATGTTTTGTTAATTGTGCACACGTAGTACTTCATGTAAAATGTTTTGTTGATTGTGCACACGTAGTACTTGATGTCTGTCTCTTTGTGCCAGAACATAGCGAAGAAAGGGTCTATGTGGCGTTCATAGAGCTTCACCCCATTACCCCAGTAACAATGGTCTTCAAGCTCACCAAAGTACTGGATGCCGCCAGGTGCTCCTGCATTCAATTCAATGTAGGTGAGAAGAAAGTTAAGTATCGCTTGCAACAACCGTAAATGTCATAGTTTGTTTGGGAAAAGAAATTTCAGTTATATAACAACATAGGCACGGGCTTAGGGGCTGTTTGGATTGAACCCAGACCAGCCCTACAAAAACGATGGCGTGCCAGAATTTTGGCGAAGAAAACTGCCGCCTGGAACTTGCTCGTGTGCTAGTACAGAATTATAAAGGTTGGCTAAAAAATTGGCAGCCATTAGAAAATTCGGCTGCAATCGAAACGGTTGCCCACACTGTGGTCAACAACCAAAAAATTTATTGGTGAAATTTAGACCTTACATTGAATATTTGAAACAAACAAGAAGACTAACTCGGGCGGGAAACCCCTAAGCAAGAGAATCTGCCTCAAAACCAATACTAAGTTTTTCTGTATGCGAGAACATACCTGAACAACCTAAATAAACTGAAGTGCCACTCTCTTGCATTATCTGCATCTTCCCCGATTGCTCCTAAATCTTACAAACCCATGGCCCTGGTGTAGATATGTAACCCATCATTTAGTAACCATCAAAATCAATAGTAATATTTATGATATATGTAAAAAGGGATCAATGACATCGTTGAAGCTCTAGCAGGTTTAAGTTTCAACTAAACCTATTCAGAATTAATTAACTGTAGAAAAAAACAGATTAGCGAGGAAGCATGAATCAAGTCTAAGAGATAGGAAAGTGGCATCCATAATCTGCCACATAAATCATGCTTCCTGTACCATGGGAAGGAACAGAAACAAACTGAGAAGCTGAATGCATCTCTAAGAGATAGGAAAATGGCATCGATAATTCAGCTTTGCAGCGCTCGGCATACCAAAGAACAGCACCATTGAATTGTCAATGCTAATCAATGCTATAGTTAAATTACCCTGTTGAAACTCCATTTTGTTAGCCTAGTTCCATGAATTTCATTTGCTGACACATATAGCCAGATAATTAGGATAAGATGCCCTATTTGAGTTTTATGCTGATGGTTGCAGCCACGGAAAGCATTTGTCAATCTGTTGTCCAATGATTGGCAATCAAATTGATCCAGTGTGTGCAGATTCTTCTTGGGACCCAATTCAACTAGAAAAACGGAGTTAGTCAGTAAATAATTAACATGGCTCACCCTCACCTCCATGGGATCCATTTGCAGTACCATCTAGAGTAAAAGCTAGGGGAATAACATGAAAGCTTCAGGTTGTGTCGCTCCCCTTCAAAGAAGACCCAAATAATAGCAGTGGAAAACTTTCAGTCTCTTTGACCACTCTAAAAGCTACTCTGCATGAGGAAAAAAGTAATGTTATTAGTAAGAAATGGTAACTCATCCTCAGGTTTGGCGGAGGAAACTATAACACATGTCTATCAACTCACATTATTCAGGTGACGAATCCAAAAACAGCAAATAAGGCAATACTTACTAAATATACTTCATAAGACTTGGTTTCCATCAAGTGAAGAACCATAGACAGAGGCAAAGCAACTTATAACATCAGTATAAACAATTCCACACGTTTGTACTGATATTCAAAGAGACACGCTTAGCACCCAAGCAACTCGCTGAGGAAGTCGATGTTGAAACATCAAAGGTTAACAGATGGACACCTCCTACATGGTCACAAATGGGTCTTTTCCCGAGGCAAGTCTGGACCATATTTTGTTGGCATCACAAATACATCTTCCACTTATTTTCATCGGCTGACTGCAGGTGACGACACATGAATTAAAATCAAATTTAATATGTGCGACTAACTCGTAAGCACATCGAATGCTTACCAAGCAAAAAGAGACAAATCAAAAGAATGGCTCATGAGGAAGTCATATAGAACGTGCTTTCCTGTTATAACGGGGGTGCTCATGTCCATCGTTTCACCACAAAATCCATCCTTCGGAAGTTCCCAGTAATAAGATTGGTTGTCATTCCATTTGTTCAGACCTTGTGTTCTGAAAGGAATCATACCATCAAAACTTCCACTCGGTTTAAGCATTTTGTTAGGAATAGCAACTTAATCTTATTAGGAGGCCAAAGGCATCATATATACAAGTACATGAGAATGCCAAAAGGCTAGAATGTAAAAGACCAAAAGTCACCACTAATATAACTCCCCCCCCCCCTCTCAAACTCATGGTGGATCCACAACACTGAGTTTGGAGAGGTGAAATCTATGTTGCGCTCTAGTCTGTGCCTTTGTGAAGAAGTCCGCTAGTTGTAACTTGGAAGGTACATACTGAAGAGCAATAACATGATCCTGCACAGCAGCCGCACATAAGAAGCATCAACACCAATATGCTTGGTAAGCTCATGCTTCACGGGGTCCCGCGCAATACTGATAGCACCTGTATTGTCGGACAAGAGGGTGGTAGGTGTAGTAACAGAAACACCAAAATCCTCAAGTAGCCATCGTAACCACGTCACCTCCGCCGTCAGAAGAGCCATAGCTCTCAACTTAGCCTCTGCACTCGAACGGGAAACTGCAGTCTGTTTCTTCATCCTCAAGTACCAACTCGAACACATAGAAATGGGAGGAGACGGCCGGATCAAATCCCAGGCGAGCGTACGAGTCCGAGGACCATTCATTGGCAGGGAAGGTTACCCATTTCTCAGTGGCAGGATTGCACACCAGGTAATCCGGTTCTTCAGGATAAGGCTTGGAACATCGACAGAGGAGGAGGCCGTTGCAGCAGTCCAGTAAATCAATCTTCTCGCATTTTGGCAGGAACGAGAGGGAGGCGTCAATGGGGCACCAGTTCCTGAGACGCTTAGGTAACCATGAGAATCAGGTGGACGGCGTTTTAGGTCGTAGATTTTGTAGAAGAAGCCGGCGAGGGTCGACCGGGGAAGCTTCTCGCGGTGGTCGGGATGGGCGATGAGGTCCCGCCAGCGCGTGGAGACGCACTTGCAGCAGCGGGTGGACTTGTACGGCACGCGCGAGATGATCTCCACCAGCAGGTCGTCGGGGAGCTTGGCCGTCGGATCGCTCATGAGGGCCGTCTCCATGGACCCCGTCGCCATCTCTAGGGAGGCAAAGAGCGGCCAATCTGCAGATCGGGGAGGAGGACAGGTTAGAGAGATACGTCCGGCTAGCAGTGAGGAGAGAGTGAAGGGAGAGATGACCTACCAGATGCGTGGCGCGCGAACAGCGAAGAGAGTAGCGGCGAGGGCGCCGGCGTTGGGTGCTCCAATCCGCGCCGGCAAGTTGGTGGCGGCGAGCCGGTGAGGGTTTGGTTTGGGGTGTGGGGAGCCAGGGACCGGGGAGGCGAAATGGATGGACTCTGCGGACGTGGTTATCCAAACTCTCAAATGAAAGGGAAATGAAGGAATGGGACAAATACCCCTAAAAAAGGAATGGGACAAATGAAAGAATTCAATTCCCTGCTCAAATGGAATGACCTAAGATTTTATTCACATTTAAAAATATAAATAGTCTCCAATTTAAGGATTCTTTTGATTGCATGAAGTAGAAACACAGGAACGGTAAAATCATAGGATTGAGACGACATGTCCTATGAATTCTTACATGATTTCAAAACATAGGAATTATAAGGGCCTCTTTGATTCACATATGCACATAAGGAGTACACATCCACTGATCGCGAAGAGGCTGGCGCCAGTGGCGGAGACAGCACCCGGCGAGCCGGGGCTGCTGCCCGGGCTCCCATGGTGCATGTGCATGGAGCTTTAATAGTAAACAAATAGTTTCTTCACAGTTTATTTGGGCAAAATATAATTAACTTGGCATCACGTATATCTTGCCCAGGCTCTAAGTTTAAGCTGGCTCCGCCACTGGCTGGCGCGACCTCAAATCTTGAAGATGCGACCGATCGAGACAAATGGGTCGACTAGGGAGACCGGCCTAATGGACAACCCAAAAGGCAAACACAGGCCTAGGCATCGAAACAAGCTCAGACCAACAGGATTGTCATCAATTGGATGTGTGAGTCATCCAGTGTACCTGTTAGTTCGAAGAGGGACAAACAAGGCTATAGTAATGCGCTAGGCTGCATCCTCTACGAAATTGTGAGCATTAATGAAAAGTCAAAAGACAATAAGCCACCAGCGAGCACTCCTCATGTGAAGTTGCACACTCGATATATGTTCTCGAATGAGTCCCTATAGGCAGTGGCGTAGCTACGGCTGGGCCAAACCAGGCCATGGCCCGCCCAGCTGCACAAGATTTCAGTCAAGATTAGTGTACAATCTGGCCGTAAGAGCAAAATTTTAATGGTCCTTCTTATTCCAATCCGTTTTGGCCCGCCCACACAAATGACTGTAGCTCCGCCACTGCCTATAGGAGACCACTCTGGTAAATAACATAGCCATCTCCATGTTTCCACTTCTTTTGAATGGTTGGAAATCCAAGGCCAAAAATGAACACCTTGCTAAAGATTGCGACGAGATCCAAAAGATGTGGCCTTCGGTTTCTGAGGTGGAATGGAACCTATTCGAGGAGCACGGCAAAACCCTTAAAGTAAAGGTGATGGAAAAAAATGAAGTAGAATATGCAAGCACAAAAACCAACACCATCGGAAGTCGTGGTTACCCAGGGAAGAGGTTGAAGTGCGCCAAGCAGGACTTTGAGTTTGTTGCGGCGGCACACCAAACCCCTTCAAGCACTTCCAAAACCCGTGCCATAATGATTTCATCCGAGTCTGGTACCATTGGGACGAGGAGAATAAGAAAGAGGCACTCTTGGACAAATAACAACTAAATTCAAGGAACTCTTCGTATTAGCCCGCGTATTTTTCTCTGAAATAAAGAGCAAATCAAGGTATTCTGCCATCTGTAGTTCTAGAAGGCTTTAAAATGTTGTCGGGTTCCCAAGCCTTCAGCGGTTCCAGGCGATTGATTTTGTTAGTCTTTGCAGGGTTGCTCCAACAGCCTCGCTTCAATAGATTGTGGTGTTTGCTCCTCGATGTTGGCCTTGATTTTTCCATCACTCACCACATCATTCATCTCCATGTTGTCCCCACTTCGCCTATTTCCCACATGAACCCCAAGAAGATGTTGATCCCCTTTTAAACCCTTCCTATTTTGTCTCTGGAACTTACTGCACTGCTTCTCTTCTCCATTATTCCTTGGAACATTTTCATTCCACCTTCCCACCCCGGTTCCCCGTATGCAGATCCTCTCCACCCAAAGCCCCTACACTTCTCCCTTTACCAGGCATATTCAAATATGTCTTGTTTGAGCCCTTAACTTCCTCCGACCCTCCAGCATCTTGTAGCTCGCTCGGCTTTGTAACCCCAAAGGCCAGTTGTTTCCCTATCCCACTAGTTCCATCCTTCACCTCTCCTGCAGGCATCAGTGATTTAAGTGGGATAGGCACCTACTGGTATGCTCTAACCTTCCCCTTATGGTCCCCAAGAGTTAGCGGTTTATTTGTCCTCCAAGCGTCCTTGTTAGTACCCAAGTTTCTTTTTAATGAGCTAATGTTAAAACTCTTCCCGCTCCCTCCACTTCTTCCCCCCAGAAGCTCATCCCTCACACCAATTTCCTTGGCTCGTGTCACTCTCCCTACAGGGTATAGAAGCTTCCATCCATGCTCTTTATTGGGGTTCCTCCCTTTTTCTCAACTTGATGTTGCACTAATTATTTACATGGGTCGAGCCACTCACATGTGAAGCAAAGATCAAGCAGGAACTCATACTGAATCCTAAACCAGAGGAACACATCGGTTTTATCATCACTCCCCCATTTCCCGTCATCTTCATCCTCCTCTATCATGAAACCTCGCATAAGGGGCTCCTAGATATCTAGACGAACCTTAACTCTAAGGAATTTGCCAATTGCCACCTCACCTACACCCACATACACTTCCAGAGTCTCCCCTATGAAACCTCCGACGACTTCGCTTGAATCCCGACACATCTTATCGAGGGTAGGTTGAAGATCCTCATGCACACCACACCGGCACCCATTTGAATTCATATTCAGCAAAGTTTTACTCGGGACAAAATCCTCCACCACCAAGAGTGCCTTACCAGATTTACATGGCCCATCCTCAAGTATTTTTTCTCTTCCTTGTCGGCTGGTGAAACGTGAACAAGAAGATGTTATCTCCCATGTCTTTGCAATCCAAACCCCTCATAGAGCATCATACTCTAGCCAGAGCATTGGCTAGTGCCTTTGCGTGAGCCAGCTTATCTGACAGGATCAAAGATATGGCTTGTGGCTCCACAACACACACCTTTCCTCCCCCTCCCCATCCTCCTCCTTCCAGACGATCTTCCTCCCTTAGCTCTCCATCTCCAACAATTTTAGACTCTTCATCAATCCTTTTACCTGATCCATGATCCCGAGCATCCTCCAGTGAAACGCCAGACGAAACTAGGTTTGGTGTGGGTGGTGTACGGTCGTGTTCCCTAACACACACGACATGATTGTGGTGGAGGGAGGGATGGGTAACTAGATCTTGGCACAACCCTTGATAGGATTTTATCTATGTAGCAGAAACCCTAAGGGCATGTATAATGGTGCTATCTTAGGAGTGCCACGTAGGATAAATAATGAGGTGGAGAAGAGAGAACTCATAAGAAAATGCTTGTCTTCTCTTATTTAATACTCCCTCCGTCCAGAAATACTTGTTGGAGAAATGGATAAAAATGGATGTATCTAGAACTAAAATACGTCTAGATACATACATTGCTCCAACAAGTATTTCCAGACGAAGGGAGTAGAAGACAAGAGATAATCTCTTAGCACAATATGTCTCACCACGTTTTTAGGAATAACCAGTTATTAAAGATAAGGTTAAGAGATGACCCATTATAGACACTTTTTTTGCCATATCTAAACTACATGCAAAATTTAAGATAAGACTATCTTATCAACGATTCTAAATGCCTAAGACGTGATGATCGCTGATCCTCAAAAAAGATCCTAAAAAAGACATGATGATCGCCTATCCTATCGCTAGTAACCAACCGTCACATGAGGTACAAACTTGTGATGGAGCATTAGCTACGTGCTTCTATGTTAGCAACAGCTTCACCGCCTTATACGTTCGTCCAGTACACTTCAACATATTGGACAATGCAGCAAAGTATTTAGTAGCAAAGTAGTACGGAAGTAACGGTAACAGTGGTAAAAGTAACAATAGCAGTTTTGTAGTAATTGTAACAGCGGCAACGGTAAAGTAACTAAGCAAAGAGTGATATGTGAAAAGCTCGTAGGCATTGGATCAGTGATGGATAATTATGTCGGATGCGATTCCTCATGCAATAGTTATAACATAGGATGACACAGAACTAGCTCCAGTTCATCAATGTAATGTAGGCATGTATTCCGAATATAGTCATATGTGCTTATGGAAAAGAACTTGCATGACATCTTTTGTCCTATCCTCCCATGACAGCGAGGTCCTATTGGAAACTAAGGGATATTAAGGCCTCCTTTTAATAGAGTACTGGACCAAAGCATTAACACATAGTGAATACATGAACTCCTCAAACTACGGTCATCATCGGTAAGTATCCCGATTATTGTCACTTCGGGGTTAACGGATCATAACACATAATATGTGACTATAGACTTGCAAGATAGGATCAAGAACTCACATATATTCATGAAAACATAATAGGTTCAGATCTGAAATCATGACACTCGGGCCCTAGTGACAAGCATTAAGCATAGCAAAGTCATAGCAACATCAATCTCAGAACATAGTAGATACTAGGGATCAAACCGTAACAAAACTAACTTGATTACATGGTAAATCTCATCCAACCCATCACCGTCCAGCAAGCCTATGATGGAATTACTCACGCACGGCGGTGAGCATCATGAAATTGGTGATGGAGGATGGTTGATGATGACGACGACGACGGATTCCCCTCTCCAGAGCCCCGAACGGACTCCAGATCAGCCCTCCCGAGAGAGTTTAGGGCTTGGTGGCGGCTCTATATCGTAAAACGCGATGAATCCTTCTCTTGATTTTTTTTCTCCATGAACGTGAATATATAGAGTTAGAGTTGAGGTCGGTGGAGCTTCAGGGGGCCCACGAGGCACGGGGGCGCGCCCCCTAGGGCGCGCCCCCCACCCTCATGGACAGGGTGTGGGCCCCCTAACGTTAATTCTTTCGCCAATATTTTTTATTAATTCCAAAAAGTTGCTCCATGGATTTTCATGACATTCCGAGAACTTTTATTTGTGCACAAAAATAACACCATGGCAGTTCTGCTAAAAACAACGTCAGTCCGGGTTAGTTCCATTCAAATCATGCAGGTTAGAGTCTAAAACAAGGGCAAAAGTGTTTGGAAAAGTAGATACGTCAGAGACATATCAACTCCCCCAAGCTTAAACCTTTGCTTGTCCTCAAGCAATTCAATTGATAAACTGAAAGTGATAAAGAAAAACTTTTACAAACTCTATTTGCTCTTGTTGGAGAAATATGTAAAGCCAGCATTCAAGTTTTCACCAAAGATTATGAACTAACCATATTCACAATAATACTTAGGTCTCATGTTTACTCATATCGATGGCATAATCAACTAGCGAGCAATAATAATAAATCTCGAATGACAACACTTTCTCAAAACAATCATAATATGATATAACAAGATGGTATCTTGCTAGCCCTTTCTAAGACCGCAAAACATAAATGCAGAGCACCTCTGAAGATCAAGGACTGACTAAACATTCTAATTCATGGTAAAAGAGATCCAGTCATAGTCATACCCAATATAAATTAATAGTAATGCATGCAAATGACAGCGGTGCTCTCCAGGGGTGCTTTTTAATAAGAGGATGATGACTCAACATAAAAGTAAATAGATAGGCCCTTCGCAAAGGGAAGCAGGGATTTGTAGAGGTGCCAGAGCTCGATTTTGAAATAGAGATAAATAATATTTTGAGCGGTATACTTTCATTGTCAACATAACAACTGAGAGATCTCGATATCTTCCATGCTACACACATTATAGGCGGTTCCCAAACAGAATGGTAAAGTTTATACTCCCCCACCACCAACAATCATCAATCCATGGCTTTCCCGAAACAACGGGTGCCTCCAACTAAAAACAATCCTGGGGGAGTTTTGTTTGCAATTATTTTTGATTTGATTTGAGCATGAGACTGGGCATCCCGGTGACCAGCCATTTTCTCGTGAATGAGTAACCCGCCTAACATGGAAGATACAAACAACCCTAGTTGATACATGAGTTGTTTGAGCATACAAAACATAATTTCATTTGAAGGTTTGGAGTTTGGCACATACAAATTTACTTGGAACAGCAGGTAGATACCGCATATAGGAAGGTATGGTGGACTCATATGGAATAACTTTGGGGTTTATGGATTTTGGATGCACAAGCAGTATTCCGGATTAGTACAAGTGAAGGCTAGAAAGAGAGTGGGAATCGACCAACTAGAGAGCGATAACAGTCATGAACATGGATTAAAATTAATCAACACTGAGTGCAAGCATGAGTAGGATATAATCCACCATGAACATAAATATCGTGAAGGCTATGTCGATTTTGTTTCAATTACATGTGTGAACATGTGCCAAGTGAAGTCACTCGAATCATTCAAAGTAGGATACCACCCTATCATACCACATCACGACCATTTTATTAGCATGTTGGCACGCAAGGTAAACCATTATAAACTCCTAGCTAATTAAGCATGGCATAAGCAACTATAATCTCTAATTGTCATTGCAAATATGTTTATTTACAATAGGCTGAATCAGGAACGATGAACTAATCATATTTACAAAAACAAGATAGGTCGAGTTCATACCAGCTTCTCTCATCTCAATCAGTCAATCATATATCGTCATTATTGCCTTTCACTTGCACGACCGAACGGTGTGAATAATAATAATAGTGCACGTGCATTGGACTAAGCTGGAATCTGCAAGCATTCAATTCAAAGGAGAAGACAATGTAATATGGGCTCTTGGTTGAATCAACAATAATGCATATGAGAGCCACTCAACATTTTCATTATGGTCTTCTCCTCTCGACCCCAAAGAAAAGAAATAAAACTATTTACACGGGAAAGCTCCAACAAGCAAAAGAAGAACAATAAATCTTCTTGGGTTTTCTTTTAATTATACTACTACAAGCATGCAAAGTAAACTAGAGCATCGATAGTACAATGAAAAAGTATGAGCACTGACAACTAGAATGAGTGTGTGAACATGAATGTAATATCGGTGAGAAATACGTACTCCCCCAAGCTTAGGCTTTTGGCCTAAGTTGGTCTATGCCCATGGATCAGAGCTACTCTCTCCGGTGTACTGAGGAGTGTCATCCGAGTACCACTAGCTCGCGATATCCTCCGGATCCCACTGATAAAAGGACGGTCGATAAGGGTCAAGTGGTGGTTCCGGCTCAGGCTCTGGAGCTGATGTCTGGCCCCGGTACGCGTGAACGGCCTCTGGCAAGATGAGGTACGTGACTGCAGATAAGTCAAACAAAGAGGGTACAGGCAAGATAATAGTCTCACTGTGAGTTTTATGAAATCTCAAATTATACCTAAGCATCTTCTCATCATTTTTAACAATAAACTCATGTGCTACCATACTCTTATAATCTAGAAAGGTAGGGGGAAGCAGCTTTTCTTCTTTCTCATAATGCTTAATAGGTATCCTAAAGTGTTTAGCAAGGCGTGAAGCATAGATACCTCCAAAGATGGGGCCCTTTGTACGGTTCAGACTTAATCGTTTAGCAACAATAGCGCCCAAACTAACAGTGTTATCACGAAATAAAGCATGGCACAAAATAACAATATCAGGAACACTAAGGTTTCCACAGTTCCCACGACCAATTAAGCATCTACTAGCAAATATTGCAAAGTAACGTAAAACATGAAAATGTATGCTAGTAATTCTTGCATCGGGAACCTTCCTCGTTTCCCTACAGTAATCATGTCAATAAATCCATCCACATCTCTACGATGTGGTTCCTCTATGCTACCCTCGAAGGGTATCTTGCAAACCGCACAAAAATCACATAATGACATCTCCCTAGCCTCATCATATAAATGAAACTCTACTGAAGGTGGTGATTTCTTAGAATGAAAGTAAAAATTTTGCACGAAAGTATTAGTGAGTAAGAGATACTGTTCGAGCTGGTCGTGGAGGAAGTCGGCGAGGCCCGCATCATCAGCCAAAGAACAAAAATCATCATGAATACCGACTGCTCTCAAGAACTCATCACAAGGCCATTCACACGGCCGAACTTCCGCGACGCGAGGGAGATTATACTTGGGCTCTTTATTCTCCTTACTTTGTTTATCCTTTGAGCTTTGGCTAGAAGAGCCCCTCAAAAATCTCTTCATCATTTTCTGAATTTTTTTGAAATTTTTAGTAACTCAAAATAAAAGTGAACCAAACTCAACAAAATTGATAGCAACTACTCCTACAAGTGCCTAGAGACTATATCATGCATTAGAACTACTTGGGACCAAATAAATTTGACATGCAAGCCCAAGAACAGGGTCACCTAGCCAGCAAAAGTTTGCAATGAATAAAGCACTAGAACAAAAACTAATTGGATCATTGGAGGAGTCACATACCAAAGAACAATTCCCCAAATCAGTTTTGTGAATGGAGCTTTGAGCAAGGAGATCGAAAATGGCAGCAAGATGAGCTAGAACTCGTGCTTGAGTTGGTTGGTGATTTTTTTTGGAGGAAGAAGAAGAGTATGGGTGCAGGAATAAGTGGAGGGGGGCCACCATGGGCCCACGAGGCAGGGGGCGCGTCCCAGGGGGGTGGGCGCGCCCCTGGCCCTCGTGGCCAGGTGCTTGCTCCCTTTGCTGTGTTCTCAGTGCCACCTATTCTCAAATATTCCAGAAAAAATCATATTTAATTTTCAGGGCATTTGGAGAACTTTTATTTTCAGGGTATTTTTTATTGCAAGGATAATTCAGAAAACAGACAGAAAATACTATTTTTGCTTTATTTAATCTAAATAACAGAAAGTAAAAAGAGGGTACAGAAGGTTGTGCTTTCTAACTTCATCCATCTCATGCTCATCAAAAGGAATCCACTAATAAGGTTGATCAAGTCTTGTTAACAAACTCATTCCGAATAACATGGAACCAGAGAAATTTTGAATAACACTAGGTTACCTCAATGGGGATATGTACATCCCCAATAATAAGAATATCATATTTCTTTTTGGCAGTAGGAAGAGGAAATTCAAAACCTCCAATTATAATCGATTAAATTTTTCCAATAGAATTTATACTGTGGACTTGAGGCTGTTTCCTCGGAAAGTGTACCGTATGCTCATTACCATTAACATGAAAAGTGACATTGCCTTTGTTGCAATCAATAATAGCCCCTACAGTATTCAAAAAGGGTCTACCAAGGATAACCGACATACTATCGTCCTCGGGAATATCAAGAATAACAAAGTCCGTTAAGATAGTAACATTTGCAAAAACAACAGGCACATCCTCACAAATACCGACAGGTATAGCGGTTAATTTATCGGCCATTTGCAAAGATATTCCAGTAGGTGTCAACTTATTCAATTCAAGTCTACGATATAAAGAGAGAGGCATAACACTAACACCGGCTCCAAGATCACACAAAAGCAATATTAACATAGTTTCTTTTAATGGAGCATGGTATAGTTGATACTCTTGGATCTCCTAGTTTCTTAGGTATTCCACCCTTAAAAGTATAAATAGCAAGCATGGTGGAAATTTCAGCTTCCGGTATCTTTCTTTTATTTGTAATAATATCTTTCATGTACTTAGCATAAGGATTAACTTTAAGCATATCAGTTAAGCGCATACGCAAAAAGATAGGTCTAATCATTTTAGCGAAGCGCTTAAAATCCTCATCATCCTTTTTCTTGGATGGCTTAGGAGGAAAAGGCATGGTTTTTTGAACCCATGGTTCTCTTTCTTTACCATGCTTCCTAGCAACGAAGCCTCTCTTATCATAACGTTAATTTTTTGATTATGGGTTATCAAGATCAACGGCAGGTTCAATCTCTACATCATTATTACTGCTAGGTTGAGCATCAACATGAACATTATCATTAACATTATCACTAGGTTCATGTTCATCACCAGATTGTGTTTCAGCATCAGAAATAGAAATATTATTGGGATTCTCAGGTGTGTCTACAACAGGTTCACTAGAAGCATGCAAAGTCTTATCATTTTTCTTTTTCTTTTTAGAAGTACTAGGTGCTTCAACATTATTTCTCTGAGAATCTTGCTCAATTCTCTTAGGGCGACCCTCAAGATACAAAGGTTCCTGAGTCATTTTACCCGTTCTAGTTGCTACTCTAATAGCAAAGTCATGTTTATTATTATTCAATTCGTTGAGCAAATCATTTTGAGTCTTAAGCACTTGTTCTACCTGAGTGGTAACCATAGAAGCATGTTTACTGATGAGTTTAATTTCACCCTTAACTCTAGACATGTAATCACTCAAGTGTCCAATCATATAAGGATTACTTTTCAATTGTCTACCAACATAAGCATTGAAATTTTCTTGTTTAGCCATAAAGTCATCAAAATCATCCAAGCATTGGCTAGCAAACTTAGTAGACGGGATTTCAACTTTATCATATCTATAGAGAGAATTTACCTTTACTACCCGTGTTGGGTTATCAAGACCATGGATTTCTTTAATAGGTGGTATATTAAGGCCATGTATTTCTTCAATAGGAGGTAAATTCTTAACATCTTTAGCTTTAATACCCTTTTCTTTCGTAGATTTCTTTGCCTCTTGCATATCTTCTGGACTGAGAAATAGAACACCTCTTTTCTTCGGAGTTGGCTTAGGAGTTGGTTCAGGAAGTGTCCAATTGTTTTCATTATTCAATATATTATTCAATAGCAATTCAGCTTGATCAACAGTCCTTTCCCTGAAAACACAACCAGCACAACTATCCAGGTGGTATCTGGAAGCATCGGTTAGTCCATTATAAAAGATATCAAGTATTTCATTTTTCTTGAGAGGATGATCATGCAAAGCATTAAGTAGTCGGAGAAGCCTCCCCCAAGCTTGTGGGAGACTCTCTTCTTCAATTTGCACAAAATTATATATTTCCCTTAAAGCAGCTTGTTTCTTATGAGTAGGGAAATATTTAGCAGAGAAGTAATAAATCATATCTTGGGGACTACGCACACAACCAGGATCAAGAGAATTAAACCAAGTTTTAGCATCACCAATGAGAACGGAAATATCTTAAGGATATAGTAATAGCGAGATTTCTCATCATTAGTGAATAGGGTGGCTATATCATTCAATTTAGTAAGATGTGCCACAACAATTTCAGATTCATAGCCATAAAAAGGATCAGATTCAACCAAAGTAATTATCTCAGGGTCGATAGAGAAATCATAATCCTTATCAGTAACACAGATAGGTGAAGTAGCAAAAGCAGGGTCATATTTCATTCTAGCATTCAGAGACTTTTGCTTAAGCTTAGCTAATAACTTATTAAGATTAGATCTATCATTGCAAGCAAGAAATCTCTAGCAGTTTCTTCATCCATAACATAACCCTCAGGCATAACAGGCAATCTATATCTAGGGGGAGAATCTTCATCATCACTTTCATCAATATTATCAGTTTCAATAGTTTCATTCTCTCTAGCCCTAGCAAGTTGTTCATCAAGAAATTCACCTAATGGCACAGTATTATCAAGCGTAGAAGTAGTTTCATCATAAGTATCATGCATAGCAGAAGTGGCATCATCAATAACATGCGACATATCAGAATTAATAGCAGAAACAGGTTTAGATGTCGCAAGTTTACTCATAACAGAAGGAGAATCAAGTGCAGAGCTAGATGGCAGTTCCTTACCTCCCCTCGTAGTTGACGGATAAATCTTGGTTCTTTCGTCTTTCAAGTTCCTCATAGTGATCAGCAGATATAAATCCCAAGTGACTCAAAGAATAGAACTATGCTCCCCGGCAACGGTGTCAGAAAATAGTCTTGATAACCCACAAGTATAGGGGATCACAACAGCTTTCGAGGGTAGAGTATTCAACCCAAATTTATTGATTTGACACAAGGGGAGCCAAAGAATATTCTCAAGTATTAGCAGTTGAGTTGTCAATTCAACCACACCTGGATAACTTAATATCTGCAGCAAAGTATTTAGTAGCAAAGTAGTATGGAAGTAACGGTAACAGTGGCAAAAGTAACAGTAGCAGTTTTGTGGTAATTGTAATAGCGGCAACGGTAAAGTAATTAAGCAAAGAGCAATATGTGAAAAGCTCATAGGCATTGGATCAGTGATGGATAATTATGTCAGATGCGATTGCTCATGCAATAGTTATAACATAGGGTGACACAGAACTAGCTCCAGTTTATCAATGTAATGTAGGCATGTATTCCGAATATAGTCATACGTGCTTATGGAAAAGAACTTGCATGACATCTTTTGTCCTACCCTCCTGTGGCAGCGGGGTCCTATTGAAAACTAAGGGATATTAAGGCCTCCTTTTAATAGAGTACCGGACCAAAGCATTAACACATAGTGAATACATGAACTCCTCAAACTACGGTCATCATCGGTAAGTATCCCGATTATTGTCACTTCGGGGTTAACGGATCATAACACATAATAGGTGACTATAGACTTGCAAGATAGGATCAAGAACTCACATATATTCATGAAAACATAATAGGTTCAGATCTGAAATCATGGCACTCGGGCCCTAGTGACAAGCATTAAGCATAGCAAAGTCATAGCAATATCAATCTCAGAACATAGTGGATACTAGGTATCAAACCCTAACAAAACTAACTTGATTACATGGTAAATCTCATCCAGCCCATCACCGTCCAGCAAGCCTACGATGGAATTACTCACACACGGCGGTAAGCATCATGAAATTGGTGATGGAGGATGGTTGATGATGACGACGGCGATGGATTCCCCTCTCCGGAGCCCCGAACGGACTCCAGATCAGCCCTCCCGAGAGAGTTTAGGGCTTGGCGGCGGCTCCGTATCGTAAAACGCAATGAATCCTTCTCTCTGATTTTTTTCTCACCGAATGTGAATATATGGAGTTGGAGTTGAGGTCGGTGGAGCTTCAGGGGGCCCACGAGGCAGGGGGCGCGCCCTAGGGGGGCGCACCCCCACCCTCGTGGACAGGGTGTGGGCCCCCTGACGTTAATTCTTTCGCCAATATTTTTTATTAATTCCAAAAAGTTGCTCCGTGGATTTTCATGTCATTCCGAGAACTTTTATTTCTACACAAAAATAACACCATGGTAGTTCTGCTGAAAACAACGTCAGTCCGGGTTAGTTCCATTCAAATCATGCAAGTTAGAGTGCAAAACAAGGGCAAAAATGTTTGGAAAAGTAGATACGATGGAGACGTATCTGACAATACAAGAAAATGCCATAAAAGGACCATAAAAGAAATGAGAGAACTCCACTCGAGCGCTCTGCTCTGCTCGTGACGGGTCGCCACTCAAAATGGCAGTTTTCCCCATGGGGGCGGGTATCCGTGGGCATTTACTCGCTAAGAAGTGGTGATGGGGGTCAAAATCCCCCCACGGGTATAACGGGGCGGGTATCCGAGAAGCAAGCGGGGTGGGGATGGGGGGCAAACTGGCTCGATGGAGCCTCCATGGATACACGGGACCCATCTGTCAGTCAAACTGGCCACCCAGTATATATACAAGAAACCCTAAATCGACTCGTCCGCCTCCACTCTCTTCCCATCCCCGCAGCCGCCTCTCCCTCTGCCCTCTCACTTTCACCAATCCCCCTCCCGATCCACTCATCCATCCAACCCTAGATCGACAACGACCGGCGGCGCCCTGCACCAGCCGTCTCATCCGGCCGCCCCTCCTGGTGCTCGCCTCCTCGTCGCCCATTGCCCTCTCCTGGTGCTCGCCTCCTCGTCGTTCACCTCCTCGCCTCCTCGCGAGTCCACGACGGCGATGATGGCGAGCCACGACCGCACCAAAAGCTTACTGCGATGGTGATAGTGGCGACGACGACGAGTATTGGCGGCACCCTGCAACGGCCCCCCTCCCATTTGGTCCCGCCCCGTCGCCCTCTCCTACATCTGGTGATCTGGTCCCGCCCCGTTGCCCTCTCCTGCATCTGGTCCCGCCCCGTCGCCATCTCCTGCTTCTCGCCTCCTCAACGCCAGTGACTCCCCTCCTCTTCTTCCACCTCAAGCACAAGAAGTGACCACTGACCAGAGTCCAGAGGCCGAGACCATCATGGTAAGTAGGTAACCGGCTGCATCTACACCTTTTCTTGTATTTTTTGTGTCATTTCGTGCTGTTGAATGTGTATGCATCTGTTGAATGTGTATGGATCTTGTAGTTGTTAGTTCTTGTAGTTATTTTCCATCTTGTTGAATGTGTATCTGTTGAATGTGTATGCATATGTTGAATGTGTATGCATCTGTTGAATGTGTATGGCCATCTTGTTGTTAAATGTGTATGGGTCTGTTACTTGGTCAGTCATAAGTGAATTATGTAAATATCCAGCAGTCCACACACATTCAATTATATGTCAGAAACTCAAAATTGTTTTGTCAATTATATGTCAGAATCATCTAAACATCCAGCAGTTTGCATATCCTTTTTATCTAAATATATTGCAATGTGATCTTGCTGTTGAATGTGTATGCTTCCTGATTGAATGTGTATGTATCAATTGTATGCTTCCTGATTATCTAAATATTTTGTTGTGTGCCTTTGTAGCTGACCGCGACGTTGACCGGCAACTCGCATCCTCTTCCTCCACCTCAAGCAAATCTGCATCGACCCAAGACCATCAAGGTGAGCAGATTTGCAATGGCATCAGGTTCAGGTGAATATGCTGAGCAAGATAAGCCACTTCATGTGAAGACAAAGACCACATCTGTGGTTTGGAATGAGTTCAATAGGGTTCTTGTTGAGGAAAAATGGAAGGCTGAATGTGTATGGTGTCACAGGCTATTTTGTGGAGATCCAGAGTATGGAACCTCACATATGCATGCTCATTTAGCAAGATGTGCTTCTAGGCAGGCCAATGGTTAAGTGTTAAGGCTAGGAACTTTCAGTCATGTAATCAGATTTAATGTATGGTGTCAAGGGATGTGTGTGCTTTGTTATGTTTGCCATGCTTGCTTTTGTTAAGTGTTAAGGATAGGAACATATTTGATCAAGAACTATGTAGGAAAGAACTTGCTTTGATGATATGTTGTCATGAGTACCCACTTGCTATGGTAGATCATGTAGGTTTTAGAAAGTTTTGTGCTATGTTGCAGCCTATGTTCAAGGTTGTGTGTAGGAATACCATCCGGAAAGATATTCTAGAAATGCATGAAGGACAAAGACATAAGTTGATCAAGTACTTTGCAAACTTCAAGAATAGAGTTGATGTGACTTCAGATATGTGGACTGCTGGACATCAAAAGAGAGGATACATGGCTATAACAGGTCACTATATTGATGGTTCTTGGAATCTAAAGTCATTCCTTCTAAGGTACAATACCATTGCTCCTATCTTACTGCTTGTCTGAATACCTTTGCTCTTATTCATGCTTTCTAACCCAATAATTTATAATTTTGCAGGTTTGTATATGTACCAGCACCACATACAGCTGAAGTGATTTGTGATGTTCTACATGAAGTTTTGATAGAGTATCATCTTGAGAGAAAGATATCAACCATTACTCTTGATAACTGCACAACCAACAACAAGGCAGTGGAAGATCTCCTAGATAAGTTAGACTCCTCCTCTCTCATGCTAGGTGGTAAACTGTTGCATATGCGGTGTTGTGCTCATATATTAAATCTGATTGTGAAAGATGGGCTTGCTGTTTTGGGGGATGGTATTGAGAGGGTGCGGGATAGTGTGGGGTTTTGATCAACAACTCCAAAAAGACATGAGAAGTTCGAAAAAAACTTGTCGCTTGATGAACATTGAGTACTCTAGGAGGTTGAACCTTGATTGCAAAACCAAGTGGAACTCCACATACATAATGCTTAGTATTGTTGTGTTGTATAGGGATGTTTTTGATCGTCTTAGTCTATGTGAAAGGCTTTTTAATTGTTGTCCAACAACTGCTGATTGGGATTTTGCCAAAGAGATGATTGCTAGGCTCAAATTATTCTATGATGTCACTTGCTTATGGTCGGGAACTAGATATGTTACAGCAAATATGTTCTTCCCCAAGGTTTGTGGTATTAAGTTGGCAATTCGCAAATGGACTACACTTGATTATGAGCTGTTGCAAGATATGTCTGATGAGATGAAAAAGAAGTATGAAGTGATGCAACAAATGTCCGAGGAGATGAAAAAGAAGTTTCAGAAGTACTGGACAAATATCCATGGTCTGATGGCTATTGCCACTGTTCTTGACCCAAGATACAAACTCCATATGGTGCAGGCTTTGTACGGTCCTCTTTATGGACCCGAGGCTGCAAATTAGGAGGTTGAGCGCGTGAAGCAGTTGCTCTGAGAATTGTTGGTTCAATACCAAGATGCCTCTTCTACGGGAACATCAAATGTTGCTACTGCTTCACAGCCCACTGATTCAGCTTCACAGGAAGAAGTTTTTGACATATTTGAACAGTACATGTCTTCACAACCTACTGCTTCATCTATGTTGGTTCATACAGAGCTAGATATGTATTTAGAAGAGCCAACTTTGCCAAGAACACCTGATTTTGATATCATCAATTGGTGGAAGTTTGGAGGGATAAAATATCCAACTCTACAACTCATTGCTCATGATATCTTGCCTATTCCGGTCACAGCGGTAGCATCGGAATCTGCATTCTCTACAAGTGGTAGAATTCTTAGCCCTCACTGCAGTAGGCTTGCACCAAAGATGGTTGAGGCTATAATGTGTATGCAGGCTTGGTCTAATGCTGGCATGCTAGGTAAGACAATTCAAATGTGCTCTTTTGCTCCTATTACTGCTGTTGTGTTGTTCTTACACTACTTTTTTTTGCTTAGACAATTTACTAGAATATATACCTGAATCAGTTACACTACTGCCATCTAATTTTACATTGTTTGCAATTTTAGGTGAGAACAATTCATCTTTGTCTACTGAGTTTCAAACTTGCCTTGATGATGAGGATGAACCAATGGTAACTTGACATTCCCAACTCTCATCCTATGTCTTTATTTCATTTGCAACTTTCTAAATTATCTTGAACTATTTCCATGATCGGGATGAGGAACTCTCCACTTGCAATAACTATTAGCCTTGCTGCTTGCCTCCATGGAGTCAAGAATGAAGAAAATGGAGGACCAATAAGCTACTGTGATGGTCTCTTCAAGTCTTCATTTCATTTATTTTTCCATCCATGCTTGTCAACTGGTGTTAAGAATTAGAACTTCCGGCTTGTAATCGTACTAAGTATTGTTGTTTGTGCCATTCGTACTTCCAGTATGTGGTCAGACTTGAGTCGAGATGGTTGAATCTGTCAAACTTACTGTGGTCAGACATGGGATGGTTGAATCTATGTCAAAAATATTGTGTTTGTGCTGCTAATTTACTATTCTTTTGCTTCTCTAATGGAGGATTGCTGTCAAAATTATTGTGGTTTGTGCTGCCAATATAATGTTGTTGTGCTGCTATAATGTATGATTAAATTTGTCAAAAGTTTACTGATGTTTTACTCCTCTTTTACTGCTGTTTTGTGCTGCCAATATACTGATGTTGTGCACTTGTGCTCCTCTTTTACTGATGCCAATATACTACTGTTGTGTAGCTCCTCTTTTACTGTTATTGGTATCCATGGAGATCCCCATGGGGATCGGGTACCCGTTGTTCGCGGGCATGGGGACTGTCCCCCCCCCCCCCCCCCGCGAAGGTGGGCGGGGCTAGTGGGGATCGGGGCGGGGACGATGGCGTGCCCCCCGGTGATCCCCGTCCCCGTTGCCATTTTGAGTTGCCACGCGCCGGCCTGCAGCACCCTCCCAAGAAAAAAAAGACGAATAAAACAAATCGGCTGCGCAAAATTGGGGGATGGGCCTGGCCCATGAGACACGCGCCAGTCTGTTGACGCTACCCGGATCCGACGACGGCCTAGCTCGCCTCGCATTACTGGGAGACAGCGCCTAGCCGACCAGCAACTCCCGGAGACAGCCGACAGTCCCCACTCTCGAATCCCGCCGCCGCCACCGTCGCCGTCGCCGTCGCCGTCAATGGATGAGCTGCGGCGGCCGCCCGAGTTCGACCACATGTTCACGGACGAGGCGTGGGCCAGCATGACCCAGGACACGCGGCGTCGGATCGTCGACATCTCGTGCCGGGTGGAAGAGGAGCCCACCGAAGAGGAGCGCCGCATCCACGATGAGCTCATCGTCGGCGGCGGCAGCATCAGTTACCCCCCCGACCCCTCCCTCCTCCCCGACGGTAGGCGCACACCTCCTCTCTACTCGCTAGGGACCTCCTCCGAGAATTCAATTTTTTTTTTCATATAGTAGTAGTTACCCTAACCTACACTGAGCCCATGTTCCCAACACGCAACATTAAGCCCAGTGTGTCAATAAGCTGGTCTAGGTCTCCAATCCTTGACAACCACATCACCCCAGGTCCCAAACGATAGGGGGCACTAGAAATTTGACAAATTTTAACATTTCCCTACTGTACATGGGGGTCCATTTTTCATGTTTGTGATGTTTGTATCTGATAGTTTGATATGGGTACTAGCAAAGTATCTCATTTTTCATTGTTCACGGATGGGCGGATGCAGATTTTGAGGGTCCAATTGAGTCACTTGGCCGTCCGTGGAGGATCTTCATGGATCCCGGTGCTGTTCGTGAGGTCTTGAAATCCGCAGAAGAATATCACTGGCAAATGGAGCGACGTGACAGGGAAGGGGTGCTGCAAGGGCTGCATTACGCTGAAAGTGATGGATGTAGCACCTCTGGCACCGAGGATGTGCTGCTATTCGACCAGGTATATATGTGTATGCTGCTCGTTAGTTTAAGCAGGGTCACTGCCGCATGCCTTGCACTCTGTCATGGATTTGTGACACTACTGTGTTTTTGCCTACTGCCTGAAGCTTATTCAAGGTATTCTACTTTGCTAGTGCACAGATTGGACTATGAATCCTATTCAGAAGCAAACAATACGAGTTGTAACTGCCCAAAGATGCTTGTGTTGCCAACACCCTGCTTTCTTGTTTGTCTAATTCAAATGCCACCGCTGCTAAAATGCTGCTTATTGTCTATCTTCAAATATCTCATATTTATTTTATCTCTGCAGTTGATGGGTGTAGTAGAAGAGCTCTCTGGGCGTGTAGCGACTATGGAGAAGAAACAGGTCTGTTTTGAAATGATGTACCATGTTCAAATGCCTTATGTCTGTTACACTGAACCTTTGGATCTTAAAGATTAGGAAACAATAAGATGTTTGTCATGCTTCTAACTCATGGCTATAAATCATGACGAAATGGAATTTGCTCATATATGAAAAAGTTCTTACGTGTAGTTAACTTTTCAGGTAGACTGTAGTTTAAACAAGTTTACTATCTTCTTATGTGGAGGGTCAAGCAGTTTTAAAATGTTGGAAACCCTTTACTAATTTGAGCTTTCTTTGGTGTTATGTTCCTGATATTTTGGCATAATTGAATGCAGGCTTCCTCCATCGACAAAGTCAAATACCTACGTGGAGAAAATGGCAGGTTGCTGAAAAAAGTTGTTGAGCTGAATGGCACTGTGAAGGGCTTGAATTCTCAAATAGACCCTTTACCCCGAGATGATTCAGTAAACCAGTTGATTAAACAGTGTTTGGGTTCAGACGTCATTTATCTTGTTGGTGGTCTAGATGACATGTTTTGTCCATCGTCACTAGGTTTCTCATGCTTTTCGCCCTCCCTGGACGTACTAATACCTATGAAACCAATGCCTGATGAAAGGCTTTTTAATTCTACTGTTGCCTTAGACAACAGAATATTTGTTCTGGGCGGTGCTGATCATCCGTATGGAAGCAGCATTGATGCAGGTGCTGATCATTTTTATGTTTACCTTCCCAAAATCTCTCTGGTTGCCATTTCTGCCCTAATATGTGCTTTTAATCTTTATCATGAAGTTTGCTGTTATGACACAACCTCTGATGATTGGACCCTATGCCTACCAATGATCCGTGCAAAGGCAAACCTTGCCGGAGTTAGCTTGTGTGGGAAAATCTATGCATTTGGTGGTGGAGATGGTTCAAAATCTTTTCATGATGTTGAGGTCTTCGATCCTGCATATGGGAAGTGGATAAAGAATCAGCCTATGCTGAGAAAGGTATAGCTACCTACATTCTTAACATATCATCCTTGATTCAGTTTACCGTTATTAAGTAATGGTTTGATTTGATCTTGGGTTTGCTGTATATGTTGCCGAGCAAGAAAATAAAATTACCAGTGATTCGATAGTACTCTACCCAGAAGAAGGAAATAATGTGGTGTTTTTTTTCAGAAAAAACTGTGGTTACTTATTAACTAGCTTGTTAGTTACTGGGTTTTCATTTGAGATAGTAAAAAAAATTAGAACTGCTTCAAACTCTAGTTATTAGTCTACATCATTTATCTGCTTCAATTTTGCAAATTTCCTTATCGTGGACAAGTAACAGTCTTTACCATCTTTTTAGTTTTACAATGTACCTAAACCTCGCCTGAAACAAGGACAAGTCGTGGAGAGATATAATCTGCTCAAGGAAATGCATACTTTTATAGTGCTCTCAAAATGCCATCTTATTTTTCTACTTACTAGTTTGGTTTCTTACTTAGTTCTTTATAATGTTGTTCTGGGATATGATTTTTTACCTATGTAGGATGTGATGATTTCTTTTATCTGAATAACTTATGCCACTTGGTCCTTAGCGCTCTGCTCTAGCTGGTGTGGAACTCAATGGTGCGATTTATGCGGTTGGTGGATATGATGGTATTGAAACTTGGAGGTGATGTCCTTTTTCTGCCTGTATGTAGAGTTACTGTTACAAACTCATGTTGATTAATGACTTTGTGAATCCCATGTGAATCCTCTATTTAAGAACATGGAGAAATACTTGGCTTAAAGTTAAAGTACTGTACACTGAATGACTAGTGTAAATCTGTAATCAACTGAATCGTTTCTTTAGACTTAAGCACCTAATCTACTGATTATCAGGGATACAGTCGGACCGTGACCCATGAATCATTTTACAATGCTCATTAGACTATTTCCTATGGATTTCATGGTGGTGAAGTTGTTGTTGAAGCGAGAATAATACATGGACTTTTTTGGCTAACATTACGGTGTTGGTTGCCAGCTGCGCTGAGAGACTTGATCCTAGGGAACCTCACTGGAAAATGCTCCCAAGCATGAATACACAAAGATGCTTCCATACGCTGGCAGTTCTTGATGAGAAGATGTAAGTATGGAGCTAGCACTTTCTTACAACTCAGGAGGATTCACCAAAACTTGCCTCCAAGCATCGTTGATGGTGTAATCATGACTTGCAGATACCTACCTTGTCTTGCCGTTTGTTGCTTTCAGATACTCGATTGGTGGTTACAATCCTGAGGCTAGAGCAGGGGTGGCCACTGTTGAGCTGTACGACCCAAGGATGCCATCATGGGTGGCAGTCAAACCAATGAAGTATTCCAAGGCGTGCCATTCTTCAGCCGTGCTTGGTGGCTCGATATTCACATTCGGTGGCCTGGAAGATCCAGAACAACATCTTGGACGTGGTAGGTAGCTACACCAAGATCTATGCCTGCATAAGTAAATCTATCAAGCATCAGATTGCTAACCTCCAAATCGTATATAGTTATAGAACATACTAGTAAACTTGGTGGTTGCATTGCATGTATGTATCTGTGTCAGTGTAGAAACTCCTGATGTATGAACTTGTCTGTTCTTATTCTTATAATTTTGACTAACTAACAGTTGGAACCTTTATGTTGGATAAACTTGTCAGGTAGAGTGCTACAGCGAAGGGTGTGGTTGGGTGAATACAGCGCTCAAGTCAATCGGCAGGAGAAGCCATTGTTCTGCCATTGTCTACTGAATTGGTTGCAGATGCTTTACAGTGGCCCAGCAAGTCTACTTGGTAGTAATGCATCAGAAAGTTTCCTATGTGTACTGAAAACTGGAGTGAGCTCAATTTGGCAAAAGCCCTTTTTTTTCTGCAAGGGAGGAAACTCTAGTCCCCCTAATCCAATTTCAGAGCCCAGTCCGAGCTCCTATCTTATCTGAAACAAAAGCAAGAGGCAGCGCATGGTGAACACCAAAAGTATTTTGCTCTAGAATTTTCCCTAGCTTAGGGTTTTCTACCTAACAGTATCTTCCTATGATTACCTTGGTTATCCAAGAACCATTTTCTCAAAGTAAACAGCTAGGAGAAGCTTGAAATGTGGCTAAGGGAGATGTTTGGAACACAGTTTAATTATGAGGAATAAGTGTAATAGTGTCTCAGTTTTGTATTTGATTGGCTTCTCTGATTTCATTTCATAAGTGTCAAACACAAGTTCTCCTTGTCTCTCATTTCTACTTAAGAGGTAAAACACCCGAGTTACATTGAATTTGAACTGCGTCTGGTTTCAAAAAAAAAACTTCTTTGCTGATTTCATAAGAGTGCCAAACATAATTCATGTATGAAAAACATTTCAATTATATGTCTGGCTTAAGTTTTTTTATATATAATTTCAGAAATTCGTAGGGAGACTGTTTTGGGCAGGTTCCACAAAGTTTGCCAGAACTGGCTTTAGCACTATATATGATCAGCAGACCAAAAATAAGTGCTCCTTCCAATACACGAATAAGTGACATTGACAATTCATATAGCTTCTAATGAGCATCTACTAAATGATCAACCATGGAATAATCAGCGTTACACCATCACCGAAAAAGTCAGTATCAACCGGATTTAAACATTATTACAGCACTAATCAGCATCCACTTGTGCACACTTACACCAAGGCTAAAATAGCAAATAGGATATCATTCTCTCTTGCCTTCCATCTAAGAAAAAGATAACTCAGGCTACTCCAACACCGACAAAGGAGCTGACTTTGAAAACTAGGCGCCACTGATCATTCTTCATAGTCGTCTACACTTAATATGGTTGACCACACAACTCGCACCGAGACCAACGCTCCATTGCTAAACCGATACATTTGCTCCTCTTCGCCATGCTTGGACGCCACAAACGAAAGCGCGTCTTGGCCCTCCTCCATGAAGTCTATCCGCAGCGTGTCCCCTAGATTCACGGCTGCAACGAATTTTTGAATGTGCTTCCCGCTAGATGGTATAAAACCAACTGTGTCACGGCAGTGCTCATCAATGAAGGAGTAGGAGCCTTGAGAAAGGACAGTGTTGCCACGCATGCGCACAAGAAAGCCATCTGCAGGCACCTCCACAAAATCCAGGTCTATAGTAGCCTCCATGCCTCTAGGAACAACACATGTTTCCAGTGTAATCTTGCCGTTGATATCATCGACATGGTTCAGTCTCCACGGGTCAAACTGTTCAGATGCTTTCATGCAACCAGAGACAATAATCAAGTCTTCAGCAGCCACCTTGGCCTTGGCCTTTATATCAATTTCGATCAAGCAGCATGATGCGAGTATTCCTCTTGCAGGATTCCTCAGGCATAAATAGTCACCTTTCTAAAATGTAAAATGTAGGGAAGAGCAATGATGATCAGACGTAATATTGAATATATTCTCCATAAATAACATCAAGGATGTGTATGAAACAAGGAAGTATTACATACTGGGTCCACTGCTTGTGCATTCTCTCTAGAGCAATGGAAAATGTAGTTGCGTGAGAAATTCAGGTGATCCCTTACTGCGATCACGCCATAGACCTCGATATTATTCGATTGTAGCATATTGTCACGCATAAACTTGACGAAACAGTAAGATTTCGTATACAGCTCGACCATAACATCAAGAAACTGTAGCATAGGGACAGGATTGTGTGGGCATCTGTCATCACCACCAAATTCACACGAAGCGTATCTCATCGGACCCGGCCGAGCTGAATAAATCAAGTAGTTTGGGTCATACTACCATTTGTATCATCATCACCACCAAATCAAGAAGAACACTAGTATTTTTGATTGGTAAAAAGATTTGGTTGTGCAATATAAAATTAGCTTACCTGGTGAAGGTCGGTGTAGGAGGTGTAGCTGGTGGTATCGAGTCCACAGAAAAGCCTTTGATTTCTGTATATCCCTGGACAATGTCTGTTTCGGCGGCCGGGCGTCCACGGTCTGCGCCGTCGTCGTCTTCGTCATGGTCTTGCCGTCCTCATCGTCATCTGCGCATTCGTCGGCGTAATGCCGCCCTTGCAGCACCGCCTCCCAGTCCTCTCGCTCCGCCTCCCGGTGATGTCTGTCCGCGAAATCCAGTACCTCAGCGACGGCAGCGGCATCGGTGAAGACGGGGCCGGCGATGAGTTGATGCATGCGGCGTTCCTCTTGGGTGGGCTCCTCTACCACCCGGCACGAGATGTCGACGATCCGGCGCCGCGTGTCCTGGGTCATGCTGGCCCACGCCTCGTCCGTGAACATGTGGTCGAACTCGGGCGGCCGACGCAGCTCATCCATTGACGGCGGCGGCGGCGGCATTCGAGGTTGGGGATTGGGGATTAGGGATTCGGTCGACCCCCTCTCTCACTCTCGCGAGGGCTCTACTGATATCGAGCTGGGCTCACCAGGCCAGATCCGAGCGCGAGTAGACTTGGGCCGGAATCAGCCGCTGTTTGGACCGTTTCTTATTGGGCTAGAGTTCTTAATCTAATTTATATTGTGCTAAGAATAGAAAACATTAAAAAACAAATAGGGAAAGGGGACTGCTACGCATCTGCCGGCGCATCTTTTCAAAAGACCCGTCATCTCACGAGTCGTTGGAACTAACACAATCTAGCGCTGAAAGTCCTTTCCTCTACTTTGCAATAAAGATCATGTTGCAGAAACATTTGCATATGATGTTGTGTTACGATCTACTTGCAACGTAGGTTGTGTTGTGGGATTTTTTTTGCAACAAATTTTGTTGCATTTTTTTTTGCAAACAGAGATCTTATTGCGGTTTTCTTTTTGCAACATAGGTGATGTTGCAAGATAAGGTAATTAAGTGGGCACGTAGTTGGTAGGGAAAATAATGGAAGTGTGTGAATGTGCATGAGGACGCATGGATCAAGGGCGATCCAACGGCTACGCGCGTGGCAGAACACTCACCACGATCAGCAGCCGAAATCTTAGCGTTCCCCATATGGAAAAACCGAAAAAAAATCAATAAAAAAACACAAAAAATAGGAAATGTCCGGAGCGAAGGGGGATGTTCTTACGTTTGCAAAATGCACAATAATAGACGCCCAGAGTGCCAAATAGGAAATGCCCCAAAACCGGGTGGATGGTTAACCAATCCCCACCATAAGTAAAAATGCTCGCACACAACTTATTGGGTTGGCCACTGTGTGAACTATGTAGGCAAAAGTTGCTATGATCTCATAATGAACGAGATTTAGCATTTGCGGCGATAAAAGCAACATAGAGTAGTAGATCGCTCGTTGGTGCTTGTGTTGCACCAAGGGCCCGAGACCCACTAATGGGCGCTTGTGGACTCTACATGCTTGTGTTAGGACTTGGGACTAGGATGGAAGCTCGTCCTTGCGGCCTCGTCATATTGGGGATGGTCGCGCAACTCATCTTTGGGAGGATACAGGGCTTGGGGACACGTCTCTAGCTTTTCAGTACCCTTCTCTTTATAATATTATTCAGTGTAAAGAAGAATACATTGCACTATTTTGGGGGTTAAATCCGTTGAATATCCAGTTCACAAAAACTTTGATAAATGATAAATGGTTTGTGTGGGTACAATATTTAGTATGAAGGTTTATGCGTAACACCCTTACTAATGTACCGGACACATCTTACATCTTACATTCTTAAGAAGTTGATCCCCCACTAACCAATTCTTTCAAGATGCACCTTTTTTTGAAATAAATTTTTAAAAAAGTTTCACATATTTAAAAAAAAGTTCATTGATTTGGAAAAAGTTCATAGAATTTGAAAAAAAGTTCAGATTTAAGAAAAGTCATCAATTTTTAATAACAAAAATCAAAATCAAAAAAAGCTCATGGATTTTCCAAAAAAAAGGTCCATGATTTGAAAATGTTCATCAATTTTGAATAAAATTTTATCAATTTTGCAGAAAAAAGTTCATCAATTTTAGGAAAATGTCCACAAATTTGAGAACTAGGAAGAAGAAAAAGAAAAAAGGGAAAAGGAAAAAAGAAAATAAGATAGAAGAAAATATGAAAAAATATGTAAGTAATCACTTCAGGTTAGGTGGCGGGGTGGTTATTGCAGCGTTCTTGATGGAGGAGGTCGCTGGTTCGATTCAGTCGATGTTCACACTTTTTCCGGGTTAAAAAACAGAAAATAAAAAAAGGTAGATGGGTAGGCCCAGCGCGAAGGGGGGATGTGTAAAAGCGCCAAATAAGAAATGCCCCAAAACCGCACGGAAGGTTAACCGATCCCCACCATAAGTATAACCGCTCGCACACAACTTATTGGGCTGATCTATCGTGCAAACTATGTAGACAATAGTTGCCACGATCTCATAATGAGCGAGATTTAGCATTTGCAGCAATAAAAGCAACATTTTTTTTGAGACAAATAAAAGCAACATATGGTAGCAGATCGCTCGCTGGCGGGCCCGAGGCCCACTAACAGACGCTTGTGGACTCTCTCCATGCTTGTGTTAGGACTAGGACGAAAGCTCGTCCGTTGCGGCTCGTCATATTGAGGATGGTCGAGCAACTCATTTTTAGGATGATACATGGCTTCTAGGCACACATCTAGCTTTTCGGTACTCTTCTTTTCATAATATTACTTAGTGTAAAGAAGATTACATTGCACTATTTTTTTCGAGGAATTAGATTGTACTGTTTTGGGGGTCAAATCCGTTGAATACCAGTTGAGAAAAACTTTGATAAAGGATAAGTGGTTTGTGTGGGTACATTATTTAGTAGTACAAAGGTTGATGCGTAACACCCTTACTAATGTATCAGACACATCTTACATCTTACATTTTTAAGAAATTGGTCCCATTAATACCAATTCTTTCAACATGCACACTGTTCACATCAGTTTCATGCCATGTTAGCATTCACATGAGTCTAATTTTTAACATGCATGATGCCATGTCATCTTGCCGTTCCCAGCGTACAGAACAGACCGAGGACCGCTGTCATCCCACATTCTTTCAACCGCAGGTGCATGGTTTAATCGACAACCCAAGCAGTTTTATAACTGCACCTCACGGTTGACTCCAACACATGCATCTGGCTTCTTTATTTAACTAGAAGATAGAAGAGCAACTAGTTAGCGGGTACTCCTTCGGGAGCCCCCGCAAGGATCACTTTGGGAGGGCGCAAGTGATGCGCTCTAGTTACGTGTCGCGCTCTGGCACTTTCTCCTTTTTTAATTTTTTGTACGTTTTTTAGCTTTTAGATGTTTTTTTGGCTTTCCCCCATTTTTTCTTAGGTTTTGGAAAAAATATGGATTTTCTTTCATGAGAGGCACAGGCACGGATTTAGTTCTCATGGAGGCACGAATTTGCTTTCGCAAGAGGCATAGTCGTATCTCTCGAAAGGATTTTTTTTGCTTCACGAGAGGCACAAGCGTGCATCTCAGAAAAGGGAAAACAACTTTTTTTCCGTGAGAGGCCGGATTTAGTTCTCATGGAGGCACGGATTTTTTTTCCGTGAGAGGCACAGTCTGTTGGGGAACGTTGCAGAAAATTAAAATTTTTCCTACGGTTTCACCAAGATCCATCTATGAGTTCATCTAAGCAACGAGTCTAGGGAGAGAGTTTGCATCTACATACCACTTGTAGATCGCGTGCGGAAGCTTGCAAGGTGATGATGTAGTCGTACTCGACGTGATCCAAATCACCGATGACCAGCGCCGAACGGACGGCACCTCCGCGTTCAACACACGTACGGGACGGGAGACGTCTCCTCCTTCTTGATCCAGCAAGGGGGAAGGAGAGGTTGATGAAGATCCAGCAGCACGACGGCGTGGTGGTGGATGCAGGGCGTCACAGCAGCAGGGCTTCGCCAAGACTACGAGGGAGAGACGTAACGGGGGGAGGTGGAGGCGCCAGGGGCTGGTGTATGAAGTCCCTCCTCTCCCCCACTATATATAGGGGTGCCAAGGGGGGGCGCCGGCCCTAGTAGATGAGATCTACTAGGGGGGGCGGCGGCCTAGGGGAGGTTTCCCTCCCCCCCAAGGCACCTAGGGGTGCCTTCCACCACTAGGACTCCTCCTAGGGGGAAACCCTAGGCGCATGGGCCTATAGGGGCTGGTGCCCTTGGCCCATGATGGCCAAGGCGCACCCCCTACAGCCCATGTGGCCCCCCAGGACAGGTGGCCCCACCCGGTGGACCCCCGGGACCCTTCCGGTGGTCCCTGTACAATACCGATAACCCCGAAACTTGTCCCGATGCCCGAAATAGCACTTCCTATATATAATTCTTTACCTCCGGACCATTCCGGAACTCCTCGTGACGTCCGGGATCTCATCCGGGATTCCGAACAACATTCGGGTTTCTGCATATACATATCTTCATAACCCTAGCGTCACCGAACCTTAAGTGTGTAGACCCTACGGGTTCGGGAGACATGCAGACATGACCGAGACGCTCTCAGTCAATAACCATCAGCGGGATCTGGATACCCATGATGGCTCCCACATGCTCCTCGATGTTGTCATCGGATGAACCACGATGTCGAGGATTCGATCAAACCCTGTATGCAATTCCCTTTGTCAATCGGTACGTTACTTGCCCGAGACTCGATCGTCGGTATCCCAATACCTTGTTCAGTCTCGTTACCGGCAAGTCACTTTACTCGTACCGTAATGCATGATCCCGTGTCCAACACCTTGGTCACATTGAGCTCATTATGATGATGCATTACCGAGTGGGCCCAGAGATACCTCTCCGTCATACGGAGTGACAAATCCCAGTCTCGATCCGTGTCAACCCAACAGCTACTTTCGGAGATACCTGTAATGCACCTTTATAGTCACCCAGTTACGTTGTGACGTTTGATACACCCAAGGCACTCTTACGGTATCCGGGAGTTACACGATCTCATGGTCGAAGGAAGAGATACTTGACACTTGCAAAGCTCTAGCAAAACGAACTACACGATCTTTTATGCTATGCTTAGGATTGGGTCTTGTCCATCACATCATTCTCCTAATGATGTGATCCCGTTATCAACGACATCCAATGTCCATAGTCAGGAAACCATGACTATCTGTTGATCACAACGAGCTGGTCAACTAGAGGCTTACCAGGGACATAGTGTGGTCTAAGTATTCACACGTGTATTACGATTTCCGGATAATACAGTTATAGCATGAATAAAAGACAATTATCATGAACAATGAAATATAATAATACTTTTATTATTGCCTCTAGGGCATATTTCCAACAGTCTCCCACTTGCACTAGAGTCACCAATCTAGTTACATTGTGATGAATCGAACACCCATAGAGTTCTGGTGTTGATCATGTTTTGCACGCGAGAGAGGTTTAGTCAGCGGATCTGCGACATTCAGATCCGTGTGCACTTTGCAAATCTCTATGTCTCCATCTTGAACATTTTCACGGATGGAGTTGAAACGACGCTTGATGTGCCTGGTCTTCTTGTGAAACCTGGGCTCCTTTGCGAGGGCAATAGCTCCAGTGTTGTCACAGAAGAGTTTGATCGGCCCCGACGCATTGGGTATGACTCCTAGGTCGGTGATGAACTCCTTCACCCAAATCGCTTCATGTGCTGCCTCCGAGGCTGCCATGTACTCCGCTTCACACGTAGATCCCGCCACGACGCTCTGCTTGCAGCTGCACCAGCTTACTGCTCCACCATTCAACATATACACGTATCCGGTTTGTGACTTAGAGTCATCCAGATCTGAGTCGAAGCTAGCGTCGACGTAACCCTTTACGACGAGCTCTTCGTCTCCTCCATAAACGAGAAACATGTCCTTTGTCCTTTTCAGGTACTTCAGGATATTCTTGACCGCTGTCCAGTGTTCCTTGCCGGGATTACTTTGGTATCTTGCTACCAAACTTACGGCAAGGTTTACATCGGGTCTGGTACACAGCATGGCATACATAATAGATCCTATGGCTGAAGCATAGGGGATGACACTCATCTCTTCTTTATCTTTTGCCGTGGTCGGTGACTGAGCTGAGCTCAGTCTCATACCTTGTAACATAGGCAAGAACCCCTTCTTGGACTGATCCATTCTGAATCTCTTCAAAATCTTATCAAGGTATGTGCTTTGTGAAAGACCTATGAGGCGTCTCGATCTATCTCTATAGATCTTGATGCCTAATATATAAGCAGCTTCTCCAAGGTCCTTCATTGAAAAACACTTATTCAAGTAGGCCTTAATGCTGTCCAGAAATTCTATATTATTTCCCATCAGGAGTATGTCATCTACATACAATATGAGAAATGCTACAGAGCTCCCACTCACTTTCTTGTAAACGCAGGCTTCTCCATAAGTCTGCATAAACCCAAACGCTTTGATCATCTCATCAAAGCGAATGTTCCAACTCCGAGATGCTTGCACCAGTCCATAAATGGATCGCTGGAGCTTGCATACTTTGTTAGCGTTCCGAGGATCGACAAAACCTTCCGGCTGCATCATATACAGTTCTTCCTTAAGATGCCCGTTAAGGAATGCCGTTTTGACGTCCATCTGCCATATCTCATAATCATAGTATGCGGCGATTGCTAACATGATTCGGACGGACTTTAGCTTCGCTACGGGAGAGAAAGTCTCGTCGTAGTCAATCCCTTGAACTTGTCGATAACCCTTAGCGACAAGTCGAGCTTTATAGATGGTAATATTACCATCCGCATCCGTCTTCTTCTTAAAGATCCATTTGTTTTCTATCGCTCGCCGTTCATCGGGCAAGTCTGTCAAAGTCCATACTTTGTTTTCATACATGGATTCTATCTCGGATTTCATGGCTTCAAGCCATTTGTTGGAATCCGGGCCCACCATTGCTTCTTCATAGTTCGAAGGTTCATTGTTGTCTAACAACATGATTTCCAGGACAGGGTTGCCGTACCACTCTGGTGCGGAACGTGTCCTAGTGGACCTACGAAGTTCAGCAGTAACTTGATCCGAAGTACCTTGATCATCATCATTGTTTTCCTCTTCAGTTGGTGTGGGCATCACAGGAACGGTTTCCTGTGCTGCGTCACTATCCCGCTCAAGAGGTAGTACTTCATCGAGTTCTACTTTCCTCCCACTTACTTCTTTCGAGAGAAACTCTTTTTCCAGAAAGCATCCATTCTTGGCAACAAAGATCTTGCCTTCGGATCTTAAGTAGAAGGTATACCCTACAGTTTCCTTAGGGTATCCTATGAATACGCATTTTTCCGACTTGGGTTCGAGCTTTTCAGGTTGAAGTTTCTTGATATAAGCTTCGCATCCCCAAACTTTTAGAAACGACAGCTTAGGTTTCTTTCCAAACCATAATTCATACGGTGTCGTCTCAACGGATTTAGACGGTGCCCTATTTAAAGTGAATGTAGCTGTCTCTAGAGCGTATCCCCAAAATGATAGCGGTAAATCGGTAAGAGACATCATAGACCGCACCATATCCAATAGAGTGCGATTACGACGTTCGGACACACCGTTTCGCTGAGGTGTTCCAGGCGGCGTGAGCTGTGAAACGATTCCACATTTCTTTAAGTGTGTACCAAATTCGTGACTTAAGTATTCTCCTCCACGATCTGATCGTAAGAATTTTATCTTTCGGTCACGTTGATTCTCCACCTCATTCTGAAATTCCTTGAACTTTTCAAAGGTCTCAGACTTGTGTTTCATTAAGTAGACATACCCATATCTACTCAAGTCATCTGTGAGAGTGAGAACATAACGATATCCTCCGCGAGCCTCAACGCTCATTGGACCGCACACATCAGTATGTATGATTTCCAACAAGTTGGTTGCTCGCTCCATTGTTCCGGAGAACGGAGTCTTGGTCATTTTGCCCAAGAGGCATGGTTCGCACGTGTCAAACGATTCATAATCAAGAGACTCTAAAAGTCCATCGGCATGGAGCTTCTTCATACGCTTGACACCAATGTGACCAAGGCGGCAGTGCCACAAGTATGTGGGACTATCGTTATCAACTTTAAATCTTTTGGCATCTACACTATGAACATGTGTAATATTACGCTCGAGATTCATTAAGAATAAACCATTGACCATCGGAGCATGAGCATAAAACATATCTCTCATATAAATCGAACAACCATTATTCTCAGACTTAAATGAGTAGCCATCTCGTATTAAACGAGATCCAGATACAATGTTCATGCTCAAACTTGGCACTAAATAACAATTATTAAGGTTCAAAACTAATCCCGTAGGTAAATGTAGAGGCAGCGTGCCGACGGCGATCACATCGACTCTGGAACCATTCCCAACGCGCATCGTCACCTCGTCCTTTGCCAGTCTCCGTTTATTCCGCAGCTCCTGCTGTGAGTTACAAATATGAGCAACGGCACCGGTATCAAATACCCAGGAGTTACTACGAGTACTGGTAAGGTAGACATCAATCACATGTATATCAAATATACCTTTGGTGTTGCCGGCCTTCTTATCCGCTAAGTATTTGGGGCAGTTCCGCTTCCAGTGACCCTTCCCCTTGCAATAAAAGCACTCAGTCTCAGGCTTGGGTCCATTCTTTGACTTCTTCCCGGTAACTGGCTTACCAGGCGCGGCAACATCTTTGCCGTCCTTCTTGAAGTTCTTTTTACCCTTGCCCTTCTTGAACTTAGTGGTCTTATTGACCATCAACACTTGATGTTCTTTCTTGATTTCAGCCTCTGCTGACTTCAGCATCGAGAACACTTCAGGAATGGTCTTTTCCATTCCCTGCATGTTGTAGTTCATCACAAAGCTCTTGTAGCTTGGTGGGAGCGACTGGAGGATTCTGTCAATGACCGCCTCATCTGGGAGGTTAATGTTCAGCTGGGTCATACGGTTGTGCAACCCAGACATCTTCAGGATGTGCTCACTAACAGAACTGTTCTCCTCCATCTTACAACTGTAGAACTTGTCGGGGACATCATATCTCTCGACCCGGGCATGAGCTTGAAATACTAGTTTCAGCTCTTCGAACATCTCATATGCTCCGTGGTGCTCAAAACGCTTTTGGAGCCCCGGTTCTAAGCTGTAAAGCATGCCGCACTGAACGAGGGAGTAATCATCAGCACGAGACTGCCAAGCATTCATAATGTCTTGGTTCTCTGGGACGGGAGCGTCACCTAGCGGTCCTTCTAGGACATATTGTTTCCTGGCAGCTATGAGGATGATCCTTAGGTTCCGGACCCAGTCCGTATAGTTGCTGCCATCATCTTTCAGCTTGGTTTTCTCTAGGAACGCGTTGAAGTTCATGTTGACATTAGCGTTGGCCATTGATCTACAAGACATATTTGCAAAGGTTTTAGACTAAGTTCATGATAATAAAGTTCTAATCAAATTATGAACTCCCACTTAGATTAGACATCCCTTTAGTCATCTAAGTGTTACACGATCCGAGTCGACTAGCCCGTGTCCGATCATCACGTGAGACGGACTAGTCATTGTCGGTGAACATTCTCATGTTGATCGTATCTTCTATATGATTCGTGTTCGACCTTTCGGTCTCCGTGTTCCGAGGCCATGTCTGCACATGCTAGGCTCGTCAAGTTAACCCTAAGTGTTTTCGCTGTGTAAAACTGTCTTACACCCGTTGTATGTGAACGTAAGAATCCATCACACCCGATCATCACGTGGTGCTTAGAAACGACGAACTGTAGCAACGGTGCACAGTTAGGGGAGAACACTTCTTGAAATTTTATAAGGGATCATCTTATTTACTACCGTCGTCCTAAGTAAACAAGATGCATAATACATAATAAACATCACATGCAATTATATAGTTGTGACATGATATGGCCGATATCATATAGCTCCATTGATCTTCATCTTCGGGGCTCCATGATCATCTTGTCACCGGCTTGACACCATGATCTCCATCATCGTGTCTTCATGAAGTTGTCACGCCAACGACTACTTCTACTTCTATGACTAACGTTTAGCAATAAAGTAAAGTAGTTTACATGACGTTATTCAATGACACGCAGGTCATACAAAAAAAAAATAATGACAACTTCTATGGCTCCTGCCGGTTGTCATACTCATCGACATGCAAGTCGTGAATCCTATTACAAAGAACATGATCTCATACATCACAATTCATCATTCATCACAACTTCTGGCCATATCACATCACATGATCAATCGCTGCAAAAACAAGTTAGACGTCCTCTAATTGTTGTTGCATCTTTTACGTGGCTGCAATTGGGTTCTAGCAAGAACGTTTTCTTACCTACGAATCACCACAACGTGATTTTGTCAACTTCTATTTACCCTTCATAAGGGCCCTTTTCATTGATTCCGCTCCAACTAAGGTGGGAGAGACAGACACCCGCCATCCACCTTATGCAACTTGTGCATGTCAGTCGGTGGAACCGGTCTCACGTAAGCGTACGTGTAAGGTTGGTCCGGGCCGCTTCATCCCACAATACCGTTGAGCAAGAAAAGACTAGTAGAGGCAAGTAAGATGACAAAATCCATGCCCACAACAAAGTTGTGTTCTACTCGTGCAAAGAGAACTACGCATAGACCTAGCTCATGATGCCAGTGTTGGGGAACGTTGCAGAAAATTAAAATTTTTCCTACGGTTTCACCAAGATCCATCTATGAGTTCATCTAAGCAACGAGTCTAGGGAGAGAGTTTGCATCTACATACCACTTGTAGATCGCGTGCGGAAGCTTGCAAGGTGATGATGTAGTCGTACTCGACGTGATCCAAATCACCGATGACCAGCGCCGAACGGACGGCACCTCCGCGTTCAACACACGTACGGGACGGGAGACGTCTCCTCCTTCTTGATCCAGCAAGGGGGAAGGAGAGGTTGATGAAGATCCAGCAGCACGACGGCGTGGTGGTGGATGCAGGGTGTCACAGCAGCAGGGCTTCGCCAAGACTACGAGGGAGAGACGTAACGGGGGGAGGTGGAGGCGCCAGGGGCTGGTGTATGAAGTCCCTCCTCTCCCCCACTATATATAGGGGTGCCAAGGGGGGGCGCTGGCCCTAGTAGATGAGATCTACTAGGGGGGGCGGCGGCCTAGGGGAGGTTTCCCTCCCCCCCAAGGCACCTAGGGGTGCCTTCCACCACTAGGACTCCTCCTAGGGGGAAACCCTAGGCGCATGGGCCTATAGGGGCTGGTGCCCTTGGCCCATGATGGCCAAGGCGCACCCCCTACAGCCCATGTGGCCCCCCGGGACAGGTGGCCCCACCCGGTGGACCCCCGGGACCCTTCCGGTGGTCCCGGTACAATACCGATAACCCCGAAACTTGTCCCGATGCCCGAAATAGCACTTCCTATATATAATTCTTTACCTCCGGACCATTCCGGAACTCCTCGTGACGTCCGGGATCTCATCCGGGATTCCGAACAACATTCGGGTTTCTGCATATACATATCTTCATAACCCTAGCGTCACTGAACCTTAAGTGTGTAGACCCTACGGGTTCGGGAGACATGCAGACATGACCGAGACGCTCTCAGTCAATAACCATCAGCGGGATCTGGATACCCATGATGGCTCCCACATGCTCCTCGATGTTGTCATCGGATGAACCACGATGTCGAGGATTCGATCAAACCCTGTATGCAATTCCCTTTGTCAATCGGTACGTTACTTGCCCGAGACTCGATCGTCGGTATCCCAATACCTTGTTCAGTCTCGTTACCGGCAAGTCACTTTACTCGTACCGTAATGCATGATCCCGTGTCCAACACCTTGGTCACATTGAGCTCATTATGATGATGCATTACCGAGTGGGCCCAGAGATACCTCTCCGTCATACGGAGTGACAAATCCCAATCTCGATCCGTGTCAACCCAACAGCTACTTTCGGAGATACCTGTAATGCACCTTTATAGTCACCCAGTTACGTTGTGACGTTTGATACACCCAAGGCACTCTTACGGTATCCGGGAGTTACACGATCTCATGGTCGAAGGAAGAGATACTTGACACTTGCAAAGCTCTAGCAAAACGAACTACACGATCTTTTATGCTATGCTTAGGATTGGGTCTTGTCCATCACATCATTCTCCTAATGATGTGATCCTGTTATCAACGACATCCAATGTCCATAGTCAGGAAACCATGACTATCTGTTGATCACAACGAGCTGGTCAACTAGAGGCTTACCAGGGACATAGTGTGGTCTAAGTATTCACACATGTATTACGATTTCCGGATAATACAGTTATAGCATGAATAAAAGACAATTATCATGAACAATGAAATATAATAATACTTTTATTATTGCCTCTAGGGCATATTTCCAACACAGTCATGGATCTCGAAAAGTGTCGTGGAAATATCACGTCAGATGTCCTAGCAGAAGGACTTAGTCGCGAGTCCAACGCATCTATGCGGTAGTTTGAGAGGGGTTAGGCGGAATCGAGAGACGCAACGCAAGACAAGGATTTAGACAGCTTCGGGCCCCGGGAAACATCATCCGGTAATAGCTCTACATGTTGTTTGTGGCTAGGTCTCATTATCATCACGAGAGAGTCGCCGTAAACCGGCTTTCCTCTAGTTGTGTCTAGCCCTAGAGATTGTTGTTTGCTTGTCCCTCTTTGGGGAGCTCTGCCCCTCCTTATATATGTTGAAGGGGCGGTTTACATGAACTATTCCTAGTTGGATTAGGACTACTCTATTATAAGTGGAGTCCTAGTATTGCTTCCTTTGTAGGAGAATATTCCTTATGTCTTCCTCTTAAACCGGCCTACCATAACATGAGTCGACCTTTCATGAACCGCCCATTGGGCTACCGGGTCTTTGTCGCTCCTCTGACCCGCCTGCCGGATCACCAATAAATCGTAAATCGCCAGGTCCAAGCGGGTCGCCAGTGAATCGCCGAGCTCCAGCCGGGTTATACTTCTGGCCGTGTTACACCGCGGGGTATATCCCCGACATTAGCCCCTAGTTTAATTTGGATTTATCCATGTTAAACTGATCTGCAACATAAACACAAGAACAAATTTATGGGGTTGTGCTCCGGTTTAAATATTCTTATAAACCGGCACTTGATCATCCTTAATTCTTTGTCATTTCTTCCTTCTAAAAAATCCGAGTCAATATACCAGCTTCATAATCAATTTGCTTGTAGAAAATATTTTGTAAATAAAGAATCCACTTGAATCGGCCTTCAATGCTCTGACTTGACAAAAATATTAGTCTCTGACATATTCAACTGATATCCAGCCGGCTTGAAGATGTAAAACTTGTCGGTTTATGATTACCACGATTGTCGTGTTATAAAAACTGATAATTCCGGGTCATGATTGTTGCCAACGCCGGTTTATGATTATTGATGATGCTAGGTTGCAGACATATGGTCGTAATGATTAGTGACGCCGGGTCAATCCGGTTTGCTCAAAACAGAGAATTTGAAAATAGTTCTTCGATAATAATATAATACCTGTAGCCCCCAAGTCTTGAGGAGAACAAAGTGATGGCTTAAGACTTGCTTCAATATAAATACTGCTACTTAAGAAGAAATCCATGTTGTTCATCCCAGTCACTTAGTAAAAACTGAATACTCCATATTATGTAGCCCCCAAGTGCCGGGTTGTCATGCTTGCAGCAACCTGGGACTTGTAATTGTCTTATACTCATAAAAACTTCAACCAGTGTAGCCCCCAATGGCCGGGTCATTATGCAATAATGAGCAGGGACTTTGTAGGTATAATCATATATATTTGAGCAATGATGTGTAGCCCCCAAGGGCCGGCTCGGTAAGATAATATTGAGCTGGTACTTGATATATACTTTAATGAAAATAACATCATATGATGTAACCCCCATAATGGGACTTGAATCCACGTCCGCAAGGTTAAGAGCCTTGTGCTTTACCAACTGAGCACTGGACCCTTTAATATAATGAATAAAAAGCTTTGTACCTTGAATTGTTGACAGGAGCAATTGGTAGCCCCCAAGGGCCGGCTCATTATAATGTGATGAGTCGGGTCTTCAATAATATGAGCAAAAAATGACTTTGCATTAGCCCCCAAGTGTCATGGTGCATGCTTGCAGCGACATGAGACTTGCATATTTGATGTAATCTCAACTTAAATAATGTAGCCCCCAAGTGCCGGGTTGTAAGCCTGCAGCAACTCGGGACTATTCCTTCAATTGTAGAATAAATCATATCCATTGATAATATGATAGTCCTTGCGCTAAAGCGATTTTAAAAACCTTAATCATAATACTGGTTATTGATAACCATAATAAAAATCCAGCCATGTTGGTTATTTGAATAATATACCCAATGATTTATAAGTGCATAATTCCAATGGCGCAATCCAAATATATACCGGCGACTTATAGTCCAAAGCCAGGCCGGGTTAATAAACACCGGTGATTTGTATTTATGCTTTATTCAACCTGTTTCTGCATACAACAAGTTTAAAGTGTCCTGACGGTTTACCGCCGGACGGGTCATAATGCCCAACATATAACCCGGGTTTATAACCAAGGCTGCACTTAAGAATAATCAAATATGAAATATATCATACCCGTGACATTGAATCACATCGCTGGTTTACCAACTTTTTGTAGTAAGGGTGATAACCCAAATCTTGAGTATGATAACTCCCCTCATATTTTGCCGGTTTGTAATAAACCCGTGCCGGGTTGTAATAAACACCGGATGATCATCCTGGCGACTTATAGTCAATGCCAGACCAGATTAAGAGATGCCGGTTCATAATGGATTATGTGCTAACAGCTGATAACTGTAAGCCATGCCGGGTTAAGAAACACCGGACTAATGAAATGACTTATAGTCAGGCCGGGTTAGTAAACACCGGTTTAACTTAGAACTTGATCAAAAAAGAGATAAAACTTTGCAAAAAGCAAAAGAAAATAAAACTTGTAGTCGAGGCTTTTCGAGGGCTGCCTGGCCCAAATTCGAGGCTTTTCGTGGGCTGCTAGGCCGCTGAGTTAAACCCTTTGACAAAGCCTTTTAAGATGGGCCTCCAACTAACCAATCGTCGTTTTAACTTTGACAAGTTCAGGTTCTTGTATAAGAGTAACTTGTCAAACGTTCGGCGGGTCATGCCAGGATTACCTGGATAGGAGTGGCTTACTTGATGAAGGCAGGTTAACCCGGGGTTTTAGGTGAATACACCAGGCTTCCAAGCCGTGGGTTGAAAGTGCGTTATATCGACTAGAGGGGGGTGAATAGGCGATTTTTATGAATTCTTCACTGAGGAATTTGCCGGTGAGGAAATTCCTTAGCGAAGAACTACTTGCAGCGGAATAAGTACTCAGAAGTAGGCATGATAGAATACACACATGGTCATCATGATGAAATGAAGACAAACACAGAGTACAGAAAGCGTAAACACAGGATAACACAAGATGAAGACAAACAGACTGAAGAAATTGAACTGAGGAAATTGAGAAAGTCTTCAGTCAAAGTCTTCAAACACAGATATGAACATACACTCAACACAGTAATGAGGAAATGAAAGAGTTGAGGAAATAGAACCAGTAAGGTTGGTGAAGACAATGATTTGGTAGACCAGTTCCAACTGCTGTCTTAGTTGTACATCTGGTTGGAGCGGCTGAGTATTTAAACTCGAGGACACACAGTCCCGGACACCCAGTCACTGAGCACGCAGCTCAGGACACCAAGTCCTCACCGTATTCTCCTTGAACTAAGGTCACACAGACCTCGTCCAATCACTCGTGGTAAGTCTTCAGGCGACTTCCAAACCTTCACAGACTTCGGTCACTCGGCGATCCACAATTCCTCTTGGATGCTCTAGACCATGACGCCTAACCGTCTGGAAGAAGCACAGTCTTCAAAGGTAACAAGCGTCGGATCCACGCAGGATCAATCTCTTCAGTGATGCTCAATCACTTTGGGTTTGTGGGTGTTTGGGTTTGGATTTTCCTCACTCGATGATTTTCGCTCAAAGTCCTCGGAGGATGGGTTGCTCTCAAATGACAAGTGTCAGTTTCTCTCGGAGCAGCCAACCAGCTAGTGGTTGTAGGGGGCGGCTATTTATAGCCTAGGGAGCAGCCCGACATGATAAGACATAAATGCCCTTCAATGATATGACCGTTATGTGGATAAGATATTTTGGGAGAGCTGGCGCGTAGCACAGCAACGGTCGGAAATTTGACTCTCAAATTCCTCAGGGCTATCATGTTCCTCACTGTGTAGGCAATCCGCACTGGCGAATTCCTAACTCCTCAGTCAGAACAAATTCCTCAGCGACCAGAAGAACTTCGTCTCTGTCTCTGAAGAAATTGACTGAACTGTATGAGATTTCCAATGGCTTCACTCGAAGGGATTGGTAGGTGTAGGATTTTGAGTTGAGCATCACATGGAAATTTTTCCTTAGTATTTCCTCGACCCCCTTTAACAGTACGGTGTTTCCTATGACTCAAGAAGGAGAAAAACAAAACTATGAAAACGAAAGTCTTCAAGCTTCATATTCCTCGCATGAATATCAAGTCTTCACGGACACACCAATTTCTTCACTTTCAAAGTCTTCATGAAAGTCTTCAGAAATACCAAAATCTTCAGTCGAAGATATTCATTTTTAGGGGTCGACTTTCTCTGTAAATATCAAACTCCTCATAGACTTATAGACCTGTGTACACTCATAAACACATTAGTCCCTTAACCTATAAGTCTTCAATACACCAAAATCACTAAGGGGCACTAGATGCACTTACAATCTCCCCCTTTTTGGTGATTGATGACAATATAGGTTAAGTTTTCAACGGGGATAAACATATGAAGTGTAAGTACTGATATTGAGGAATTTGATTGCAAGATATAGAAGAACTCCCCCTGAAGATGTGCATAGTGAGGAATTTGCTTTTGAAGCAATGCACACTTGAAGAGTTGAATCATGGAGATCTCCCCCTATATCTTGTAATTCATACATGCATTTGACATATAATATGAAGAATTTGAAATGCATGATGAAATATGGTGCCTGAGGAGATTCAGCATGCGTGAAATAATATTAACGAGGAACAAGCATGCAGAATCAGAGCACAGTGCATCAAAAGTATCAGAGCACCATCGGGTTTAAGATTACAACTCGATCCAATAAAAGTTTCAGAAGAACGAGAGTTGTAACTTAGCAAAAAAACGCCCATATAATAGACCCGCTTGAAGACTAACTCAGATTTCTCCCCCTTTGTCATCGAATGACCAAAAGGATCGAAACTGAGGACTAACGCCCCTGAAGAATATCAAGTTGATGGAGGAGCGCCAGCGTTGCCGGGGTCGGTTGTCGTAGTAGGGCCTGCCGCAGTGTCGTCCAAGTCTTCATTTTCATCAGTGTCGCGCGATGAAGAATAGGAGCTGGCCACCAAGGAAGGAACCTTGACCTTCTTGAATTTCTTCGGTGGAGGTGCAGACCAGTCAAATTCTTCCTTGAGACCCATGTTCTTCAGATCTTCGGCGCTGTAGATATGAGATAGAACAGCCCAGGTACGGTTGAAGGTTTCATGGAGGTAGTATTGGTTTTTCTTCACAGCATTGTGGGTTGAGGTCATGTTGTAAAGAATGGAACCAAACTGACGCTTGACCCATTTATGATTGCGATCAACTTTCTGATGAAGACTGAGGAGTAACTCACGATCAGTCATCACCCTGGGTGCTGTGGCTTGAGGAATTTGCTTGGCAGAGGTGTTGGCGGCAGAGTCATGTGTGGCAGAGTCATCATTGGTGGAGTAGGATGCAGCCTTGCGAAATTGACCATCCAATGGACGAATGCCTTCATCTATCACAGCAGTTGCCTTGCCTTTGTCATCAGCTGAGGAAAATGTCCGTTTGAGGACTTCAATTGGAGGCAAGAAACTGCCATGGTTCAGAGTATCAGCCTTGTAGTTGAGTGAAGACCTTGTCCTGATGAATTTCATAATCCATGGCGCATAAGGCTTCAGCTCAAACGGTGACATAGCAATATTTGCCAGAGTCCTCATGAAGAAATCATGGAAGTTGACGGGAACGCCATGAATGATATTGAAAAGCATATTCTTCATGATGCCAACGACTTCTTCATCATTTGAGTCGTGGCCTTTGATAGGACTCATTGTCTTCGTCAGAATGCGATAGACAGTCCGTGGCACATACAGTAATTCCTTGACGAGGAATTTGGTTCGAGGAGCTTGCCCTGGCTTCAAAGGCTTCATCAGCACTTGCATGTAATGATTTGTAAGCTCAGGTTCATTGTAGATGCAACGTGCACCATCAAGGGGAGGACTGAGTGGGAGGACACGAAGCAATTCAGTTGCTGGTGCCTTGTAGTGAGTATTTTCTGACATCTAGTCCAGCACCCATGAGTTCACATCTTCAGAATTTCCTGTGATGTGCAGCGTCGCATAGAATTGAAGAATGAGTTCTTCATTCCAATCACAGATGTCAGTGCAGAAATTCAGTAATCCAGCTTCGTGAAGAACACTGAGGACTGGCTCGAAGCACGGCAGAGATTCCATGTCCACGTGAGGAATGTGTGCATGATCGAAGACTTTGTCTTTGTCGAATAGCACAGAGGAATAGAAATTTGCTTGACTAGCAGTCCAGAAACGCCTCTTCCTTATGCGAGCAGAATCATAGGGATTATAGTCAGTGAAGAACACATGCTCGTTGAAGAAATCAGCAGCCTTGAACTTTTGCTTCTTTGAGAATGGATCCTTTGGCTTGGGCACAGGAGTGTCAGTGAGTTGCATCACAACCTCAGGAATCACAATCTCCGGTTCTTCAGGCTGAGGAATTTCTGGTTCCTCTTTAGTGGCAGTCTGCATGTTCAACGTATCAGCAGCAGCAGTTTCTTCAGCACTAGTGGCTGGAATTTCTTCATGCACAGACGAGGTGGGATGAGTTTCTTCAGAGCCCAGTTGAACTGTTGGTGCAGGGGACTGAGGTATCTGCTGTAGTGGGGTGAAGTGTGGAGAATTGGGATGCTGACTCTCCCAAAAGTCATCATTCATCACAGGCGTGGTGCATCCAATATCCACGTCTTCATCTTCAATTTCTTCAACGCCAGCCTCTTCAGCTGTGAACTGAGGCATTGGCGAGGAAGCAACAGGTGTTGAAGGGATCGCATCCACTTCAATTTCTTCATCAATCTGCTCTGACGAAGCAGCAGAATGATTTCTTCATCAGATCCGCTAGGGATCACATATTCTTCACCATAAGGAACAAGGTCCTTTGATGGCATGGTGGAAATCGGAACAACATCAATGGGATTCTCAAGTGAGCTGGTCATAGTCTTCATTTTCTTCGGAGCTGAAGAATCTGAAGCAGATGATGCTTTCCTTTTCTTCACTGCAGCTTTCTCTGCAGCCTTGGTCTTCCTCACATCTGATGCAGATGGTAGGGTAGGAGTTGGGGTAGGCGCAGGAGGAGCTGAGGAATCTGTTGTATTTCCTCAGGCGCAACTGATGCAGTTTCCCTGACTTCTTCATTTTCTTCAGGCGCACCACTAGTGGATGCCCTGGCAGTTTCTTCAGCGGCTGGAATGAAGTCATTAGCCCTGGAACTAGCATTTTCTTTAGCATCCTGAAAATCATCAGCGGTGCTGGCATGTTCTTCAGTTTGCTGAGTAGAGGCTTCGGCTTGAGAAATTTCTTGTTGCGATGGGGCTGCAACATTGGTGAACTTCTTAGTCAGGCTGACAAATCTGACTTTGGCTCCTTGCCAATCAGCATAATAAGCATTGAAATCATCGCTGAGGGCTTTGATTTCAGACTGGATCATGAGGAGTTCCTCAGGTGTCATTTTGACAAATGTGTTCTTCAAGAACTTCTCTTTCCTGAACTGAGCCTTCTTGATTTGTCTGGCCTTCTCAAATTTCCATTTCTCTTCAGAGATGAAATGGGTCAGTATGTGACTTTGGCAGGGAGTCAAATGAAAATCAAGCATAGGAGTGTTTGGGTCCTTGTGCCAGAGATCAATGTAGTCGAGGATCACCTTTGGATCCAAAAGTAGTGGCACAATTGTCCCTTTGGCTCTAGCGGCCCTTTCTTACCTATCTCTGATGATTTCTGCAAGTTCATCATCATCAGCATCATCGTCAGATAGCACTTGGAAGGCAACTTGTTTCTTCTTCGGACTAGGCCGAGGACCTCGTCCAGCAGTGGCCTTTGTCTTTAGCAGAGTGGGGCCTGATGAAGAATTTGGTGCAGCTGAGGAACTTGCTGAGACACCAGAGGCAATGGAGATGCCTGTAGTCCATTGGCATGTGGCCAGATGTACAGGTGTTGAGGACTTTGTCGGAGCAACTGAGGACTTTGGAGGAGCAGGAGCAGCATGAGGCATTGGCCGTGAGGGCTTTGAAGATTCTGGCCGTGAGGGCATTGCTGAGGAACTTGGCCGTGAGGGCATAGTTGATGAAGCACTTGGCTTGTGAGCAGGCTTCTTTGCCATTGATTTCTAGGCTTGTCAGAGGCCTTTGTGGCAGCAGCAGCAGAGTCTTCATTAAATTTCCTCACTGCTTCTTTGGCTTGTCTAGCCAACTTGGCTTGGCGCTTGGCCCATTCTTCAGGAAAATCCTCACCGCGCTTGAGGCTGGTGGGATCAGCTTTTTGACCAGGTGCCAATGGAGCTCTTGGGCATGGAGGATTTAGAGCGAATTTCTTCATATACTTTGGAGTTACATATCTGTACTCCCTCCATTCTCTTGCCCATCTCCTTTCAATCCTCTGTATGCGCACCTTGCGCTGATTTTTGTTCTCTTTTCCAAACTTGGCTTCATCAGGTGTGCAATAGTCAGCATAGATGTCCTCAGGAATTTCAAATGCAGTCATGACCTCAGGCTTCTTTCCTCCTTTCTGTGGTTTCTTACCGTCTGCCATATTCTTCAGATGAGGAATTTGAACAATCGAATTCTCTGAAGAAGTATGCAACTTTTCTTCGAGGAACGCTGCAAATGAGTTAAGTTGATGAGAACCTAGTGATTCAGCAGCGGACATGAGTACCTGTGAACAGAGTATAGTTGCGAGGAATTTGAAGAGGTCATATGCGTTCTCAGAAGATTTTCAAAATGAACAAGTTTGAGGAATTTGACCAGATGAGTCTTGAAGAATTTCACTAAGCGTTCTTTGTCTTAGGTTCCAGAGTTGTATAGATTGAGGATCCACACAATTGAGGAATCTTGAAGATAAATGATGCTTAGAGAAACGAATCAAGAACAGATGACTAGTGAGGTGTTTTGTGTGTGAGGATTTGAAGAATAAAACACCTTTGAAGATTTTGTAGAGAAAATTTGAATCAAAGAGGGCAGTAAAAGTAACTTTTAATTACCCTTGATGACGAACACGATGAACTGAGAAGTGTAGATTTGAAGCTCGTCAGTTCAGATCTTCCACGCCCTAACTTGGCGGAGGAAGACAGCTACGGCGGCGGCGGAGTGAAGATTTCCGCAGCCGGCGCGAGTACGACGGCGACGAGGTCGAGGCAGTGAAGCTCTTCCTCACCGGCAACGATGGAGTAGCGGCGGCGCTAGAGTTTGAGAAGCTCGAGCGAGAGAGAGAGCGGTCGAGCGGAGTAAAGGAAGTGAGGAAGGTTGAGGGGGTATTTATACTCACAGTGAAAAACTGTTCGCTCGAAGATTTAGGACGAACGTGCCCCTGGCCCTTCTCATTCGCTTGACATGTGTCACCCACGTACTGAAGGTGTAGATCGTGTTAGATCGTGGGTGAATAGATAAGTCTATCGTGGGATACGGGACGGTTTGAGCGGCAAAACCAAAAATTTTGGATAAGGTAGTTTTAAAGTTTCGTTCGCAATTTCTTCAGCTGACAGGACACAGTGAAGATTTTGAACGAGTTTCAAATAGAACGCACATGAAGAATTTGTGAATAGATTGGGTTGAGTATAGCATAGAGGGGGAAGGGTCCGATCACATTCACTTAGCAGAAAAGCAACTTGAAGAAATAGCCATAAGTGAATGTTGTAGAGGACATAAACCCATATATATATATATATATATATATATATATATATATATATATATATATAGCCAATGAAGAAAAGCGACGGAAACAGTGAAGATTTTGTAAAGTTGAAGAATTTGAAAAACTGAGGAATTTCAAAACTGAGGAAAAACTCAAATTGAAGATTTTCAACTTTTGTGGTGGCGTGACCCACCGTATAAGAATGATGATTTCAAACATCGCGTACAATTGTCGTAGGGTTCTGAGAATCAAATTCTTCATTAATTTCTTCACACTTAGAGTGTTATTCTTCATTGATTGAAGAAAAACGTTTCTTCATGTGTTGCACATCTAAGTCATCAATTTTGCATAAGTGTTAGGATGTGTGTCCTTTTCAAAGAACATTCGAAGACTCTAAGATATTTAGCTCACATCGCAACTTGCTAAATCTCTTCTCATCCAAGGGCTTTGTGAAGATATCGGCTAGCTGTTCTTCAGTCTTCACATGCTCAATAGAAATGTCGCCCTTCAACACATGATCACGAAGAAAATGATGACGAATCTGAATGTGCTTTGTCTTCGAGTGCTGAACTGGGTTGTGAGCAATCTTGATGGCACTCACATTGTCACAGTAGAGAGGCACATTCTTCATGTTGATGCCGTAGTCCTTGAGAGTTTGCTTCATCCACAGCAATTGAGCACAGCAAGAACCAGCAGCAATGTACTCAGCTTCAGCAGTAGACAGTGATACACAGTTCTGTTTCTTCGAGGACCAACAGACCAAAGATCGTCCGAGGAAATGACAAGTACCAGATGTTGACTTGCGGTCCACACGATCACCAGCATAGTCAGAGTCAGAATATCCAATGAGATCAAAAGTAGAGCCCTTGGGGTACCATAATCCTAGTGTTGGTGTGTGAGCTAGATATCGAAGAATATGTTTCACAGCCTTATGGTGTGATTCCTTCGGTGTTGCTTGAAATCGGGCACACATGCAAACACTAAGCATTATATCTGGCCTAGATGCACATAAGTACAATAAAGAACCAATCATGGAGCGGTATACCTTGTGATCGAAGTCAATACCATTTTCATCAGTGCATAGATGGCCATTTGTGGGCATAGGAATTTTGACTCCTTTGCAATCTTGCATGCCGAATTTCCTCAGAACTTCCTTGAGGTATTTCTCCTGAGATATGAATATGCCATTGTGCTGTTGACGAATTTGAAGACCTAAAAAGAATTTCAACTCTCCCATCATAGACATTTGATATTCTTCACTCATCATATAGGCAAATTCATCACTATAACGTTGGTCAGTACAGCCAAAGATAATATCATCAACGTATATTTGGCACACAAACAGTTCACCATCATAAGATTTAGTAAAGAGAGTAGGGTCGAGTGAACCGGGTGTGAAGCCATTCTTCACGAAGAATTCCTTCAAAGTATCATACCACGCCCGAGGGGCCTGCTTGAGGCCATAGAGGGCCTTGTTGAGTCTGAAGACTTTGTCAGGATTCTTTGGATCTTCAAAACCTGGGGGTTGAGCAACATATACTTCTTCCTCAAGCTTACCATTGAGGAATGCACTTTTCACATCCATTTGTTGTAAGATAATATTATGATGGTTAGCATAAGCAAGTAATATGCGAATAGCCTCAAGTCTAGCAACAGGTGCAAAAGTTTCATCGAAATCAATTCCTTCAACCTGTGTGTAGCCTTGAGCTACAAGTCGTGCCTTATTCCTCACCACAAGGCCATTTTCATCTTGCTTGTTGCGGTAGATCCACTTTGTGCCGATGATATTATGCTTGCGAGGATCTGGACGTTTGACCAGTTCCCAGACATTATTAAGCTCGAACTGATGTAATTCTTCTTGCATGGCCTGAATCCACTCAGGCTCCAGAAATGCTTCATCTACCTTAGTGGGCTCTGTGATAGAGACAAAAGCATAGTGCCCACAAAAGTTAGATAAATGTGAAGCTTTTGAGCGTGTGAGAGGACCTGGTGCTTCAATGTCATCGATGATCTTTTCAACTTGCACTTCTTTTGCAACGCGAGGATGAGCTGGTTGTCGTTGAGGAATTTGATCAGCATTTTCTTCAGCATTTTCCTCAGGTACATCAGCTCGACGATCTTCGCGTTCTGGAATGAATTCTTCAGTAGATTCTTCGGTAGGAATGATATCCTCAGTAGCCTTGAACTTGATAGAATCCTCAGGTGCTGGTTCATCTATCACAGAAGGTAGGTGCTCTCTTTGCGAGCCATTAGTTTCATCGAACCGCACATCTACAGTTTCAACAATCTTGTGAAGAGTGATGTTGAAGACTCTGTAGGTGTGCGAGTCCTTTCCGTAACCAAGCATAAAACCTTCATGTGCTTTCGGTGTAAATTTAGCATTGTGATGAGGATCTCTAATCCAACATTTAGCACCGAAGACTTTGAAATAACTCACATTTGGTTTCTTGTCAGTGAGGAGTTCATAGGCAGTCTTCTTGAAGAATTTGTGAAGATATACTCTGTTGATGATGTGGCACGCGGTATCAATTGCATCAATCCAAAACCGATGAGGTGTTTTGTATTCATCAAGCATAGTGCGAGCCATCTCAACAAGAGTTCTGTTCTTGCGCTCCACGACGCCATTTTGCTCAGGAGTATAAGGAGCAGATAACTCATGAGTAATACCAAGTTCATCAAGATAGTCATCAAGACCGGAATTCTTGAACTTAGTTCCATTGTCACTCCTAATGTGCTTGATCTTCACACCAAAGTTGGTTGAAGCCCTCGAGGAAAATCGTTTGAAGACTTCCTGCACTTCACGTTTGTAAGTAACAATGTGTACCCATGTGTAACGAGAGTAATCATCAACAATAACAAAGCCATATAGAGATGCATCATTAGTCACAGCAGAATAATGATTAGGACCGAAGAGATCCATGTGAAGCAATTCAAATGGTCGAGTGGTGGTCATGATAGTCTTCGCTGGATGCTTGGCCTTAGTCATCTTCCCAGCTTCACAGGCACCACACAAGTGATCCTTGAGGAATTTGACATTCTCAATGCCAATGACATGCTTCTTCTTCGCAAGCGTGTGCAAATTCCTCATGCCTGCGTGACCAAGTCGTCGATGCCATAGCCAGCCTTCTGAAGCTTTTGCAAGTAAGCACACGGCAGGTTGTGGTCCTGTAGAGAAATCAACAATGTACAAGTCTCCTCTCCTAAAGCCTTCGAAGACTTTGGAATTGTCAGCTTCCATGATCACAACACAACGATACTTGCCAAAGACAACAACCATATCAAGATCACAAAGCATTGAGACAGACATGAGGTTGTATCCTAAGGACTCGACAAGCATGACTTTGTCCATGTGTCGATCCTTAGAGATCGCAACCTTACCTAGACCCAATACCTGACTTTTGCCTTTGTCAGCGAAGATGATATGCTTCAGATGTGACGGAGTTAAGGGAGCATCCATCAATAGATTCTTGTCACCAGTCATGTGATTTGTACATCCACTATCGAGGACCCACTCATTTGCTTTGGGTTGATCATCCTGCAGATGAATTAGTGCAGCTTACAAACTCATATACTTCATCAGTGAAGAATATGACATCAGTATCATCAGTTCAATTTCATCAAGTAATTTGATCAGATAATCAGTATGAGGACGGGTGAAATGAAAGTTCATTTCATCATGATTCGCCTGCGTCCTTTCAGGCACTGTTCAGGTCTCCAGCAAATTCTTCAGTCGTTTTGAGCACGACTGGAGACCTGACCCTGCATAAGAGATTAGTTCTTTTTCTTCACCACCCACATCTGGAGGGGTGGCAAAGAATTCATCACTCTGTGAGCACCATATGAGAAAGGTGGCATGGACGCAGTCCACTTCGTTTCACATAAGAGGGGTTAGGGTAAGCATATGAATAAGCAGAGAAATTCTTCGAGGACTTATGAACATAATGATTTGAAGAATAATGCACATATTCATAGCCCTTAGCTCTACCCTGTGAAACAGAGTTGTTAGCACGATGATGTTCATATGAGGATTTTGATCCTTTTGAGGAATTTGATCCATGTGAGGAATTTGGTCCGTATGAGGACTTGGATCCATATGAAGAATTTGGTCCATATGAAGAGTTTGATCTGGGGTTCCTATTCTTCACTGGTGGTGTCATGAGGACATTCACCTGAAGACTTTCAACATAACTTTTGGGAACCCAGATTTTCTTCATAGGGGAACCGTTCCTGCAGTTAGTGCCAACATATCTAGCAAATACTTCACCATTCTGATTTTTGAACAGTTTATAGTTGGAGTCAAATGACTCATCAGAAGAATGAGGAGATTCACACGTAAAGCCAGATAAGTTAGATGGATCAACTGGAGGTCCCTTTGCAGCAACCCATGAGGTTTTGGGGTACTGCTCAAGCTTCCAATATGTTCCATCAGCATTGAGTTTCCTCTCAAAGGCAATACCCTCTTTCCTAGGGTTTCTATGGAGGATCTGCTTTTTAAGCACATCACAAAGAGTCTGATGCCCTTTGAGACTTTTGTACATGCCTGTCATATACAATTCCTTCAGCCCTGCATCGTCAGTGATACTAGCAATGTCCTTAGATGAGGAATTAGTGATAGCAGAGGCAGGTGAAGAATTTGTAACATTTGAAGCATTTGAACATTCAGGTGAAGAATTAGCAGATTCATGTTCAATGCACTTTAAGCATGGAGGATCAAATTCTTCCTGAGTAGCGCTGATTTGTTGAGCAAGTAATGAATCGCGCTCCTTCTGAAGATCTTCATAACACACTCTTAGCTTCTCAAAATCTTGCTTTCTTTGAAGAAGTTCAAGAGAAAGCTTCTCGTGATCAGATAAGAGAGAGTTATGATGACTTTAAAGGTCGTCAAACTTGGAATGGAGTCCCTGAAGACTTTCAGCCAAGGCTTTTGACTGATCCATTTCTTCACCCAACATATCATCGCTCTTATTTAGCATGTAATGAACTTTTTCCAAGGCTCTTTGTTGTTTAGTGGCAAGGGAAGAAAGTTTGACATAGCTAGGTCCAAATTCATCGCCAGATTCATCATCACTAGATTCAGATAGGAATGATTCGGTTACCTCAGCACCGTTTGCCATAAGGCAGGGGTTAGACGATGATGATTCTGGTTCGAATGTCATTGCATTGAGAGATTCCTTGTAATCCTCAAACCAAGGATCATGACGAGTCCGATGACCTTCATAGACCTCAGAGAGACGGTCCCAGATTAGCTTCATGTGATTGAGATGCATGACGTTCCTGAACTGATTTCGGGACAGACTAGAGCAGATGACATCCTTCGCTGTGAGGTTAAGCAGTGTGTACTTGCGAATGTCATCAGCCTCAGCCATCTTGCATAGATCAGTAAGACCGATCTCGGTGATGGTCCACAGTTCGCTGTCCATAGCCATGAGTCTCTTTTTCATCATGGCCTTCCACCGAGGATACTCATGACCGTCAAAGATGGGGCAGGAAACGTTCTTCATACCTGCGGTCGACATAACTAAAACTCCAGGCGGTTAAACCAAAATCACACAGAACAAGGGAGTACCTTGCTCTGATACCAATTGAAAGTGCGTTATATCGACTAGAGGGGGGGTGAATAGGCGATTTTTATGAATTCTTCACTGAGGAATTTGCCGGTGAGGAAATTCCTTAGCGAAGAACTACTTGCAGCGGAATAAGTACTCAGAAGTAAGCATGACAGAATACACACATGGTCATCATGATGAAATGAAGACAAACACAGAGTACAGAAAGCATAAACACAGGATAACACAAGATGAAGACAAACAGACTGAAGAAATTGAAATGAGGAAATTGAGAAAGTCTTCAGTCAAAGTCTTCAAACACAGATATGAGCAAACACTCAACACAGTAATGAGGAAATGAAAGAGTTGAGAAAATAGAACCAGTAAGGTTGGTGAAGACAATGATTTGGTAGACCAGTTCCAACTGCTGTCTCAGTTATACATCTGGTTGGAGCGGCTGAGTATTTAAACTCGAGGACACACAGTCCCGGACACCCAGTCACTGAGCACGCAGCTCAGGACACCAAGTCCTCACCGTATTCTCCTTGAACTAAGATCACACAGACCTCGTCCAATCACTCATGGTAAGTCTTTAGGCGACTTCCAAACCTTCACAGACTTCGGTCACTCGGCGATCCACAATTCCTCTTGGATGCTCTAGACCATGACGCCTAACCGTCTGGAAGAAGCAACAGTCTTCAAAGGTAACAAGCGTCGGATCCACGCAGGATCAATCTCTTCAGTGATGCTCAATCACTTTGGGTTTGTGGGTGTTTGGGTTTGGATTTTCCTCACTCGATGATTTTCGCTCAAAGTCCTCGGAGGATGGGTTGCTCTCAAATGACAAGTGTCAGTTTCTCTCGGAGCAGTCAACCAGCTAGTGGTTGTAGGGGGTGGCTATTTATTGAAGGAAATATGCCCTAGAGGCAATAATAAAGTTATTATTTATTTCCTTATTTCATGATAAATGTTTATTATTCATGCTAGAATTGTATTAACCGGAAACATGATACATGTGTGAATACATAGACAAACATATAGTCACTAGTATGCCTCTACTTGACTAGCTCATTAATCAAAGATGGTTAGTTTCCTAACCATAGACATGTGTTGTCATTTGATTAATGGGATCACATCATTAGGAGAATAATGTGATTGACATGACCCATTCCGTTAGCCTAGCACTTGATCATTTAGTATGTTGCTATTGCTTTCTTCATGACTTATACATGTTCCTGTAACTATGAGATTATGCAACTCCCGTTTACCGGAGGAACACTTTGGGTACTACCAAACATCACAACGTAACTGGGTGATTATAAAGGAGTACTACAGGTGTCTCCAAAGGTACATGTTGAGTTGGCGTATTTTGAGATTAGGTTTTGTCACTCCGATTGTCAGAGAGGTATCTCTGGGCCCTCTCGGTAATGCACATCACTATAAGCCTTGCAAGCAGTGTGACCAATGAGTTGGTTACGGGATGATGCATTATGTAACGACTAAAGAGACTTGCCGGTAACGAGATTGAACTAGGTATTGGATACCGACGATCAAATCTCGGGCAAGTAACATACCGATGACAAAGGGAACAATGTATGTTGTTATGCGGTTTGACCGATAAAGATCTTCGTAGAATATGTAGGAACCAATATGGGCATCCAGGTTCCGCTATTGGTTATTGACCAAGAATAGTTCTAGGTCATGTTTACATAGTTCTCGAACCCGTAGGGTCCGCACGCTTAAGGTTTCGATGACAATTTTATTATGAGTTTATGAGTTTTGATGTACCGAAGGAGTTTAGAGTCCCGGATGAGATCGGGGACATGACGAGGAGTCTCGAAATGGTCGAGACGTAAATATCGATATATTGGACGACTATATTCGGAGTTCGGAAAGGTTCCGAGTGATTCGGGTATTTTTCGGAGTACCGGAGAGTTACGGGAATTCGCCGGGGAGTATATGGGCCTTATTGGGCCATACGGGAATAGATGAGAGAGGCCGAAAGGAAGGAGGTGCGCAGCCCCCCTTTGGTCCGAATTGGACAAGGGGTGCAGCCCCCTTTTCCTTCCCCCTCTCCCCCTCTTTCCTTCTCTCCTACTCCAACAAGGAAGGGGGGGAGTCCTACTCCCGGTGGGAGGAGGACTCCTCCTGGCGCGCCCCTCCTGGCTGGCCGACCCCCTCCCCCTGGCTCCTTTATATACGGGGGCAGGGGGGCACCTCTAGGAAGAACAACACAAGTTGATCTACGGATCGTTCCTTAGCCGTGTGCGGTGCCCCCCTCCACCATATTCCACCTCGGTCATATCGTCGCGGAGTTTAGGCGAAGCCCTGCGCCGGTAGAGCATCATCATCGTCACCAAACCGTCGTGCTGACGGAACTCATCCCTGAAGCTTTGCTGGATCGGAGCCCGGGGATCATCATCGAGCTGAACATGTGCTGAACTCGGAGGTGCCGTACGTTCGGTACTTGGATCGGTCGGATCGTGAAGACGTACGACTACATCAACCGCGTTGTCATAACGCTTCTGCTTACGGTCTACGAGGATACGTGGACAACACTCTCCCCTCTCGTTGCTATGCCATCACCATGATCTTGCGTGTACGTAGGAATTTTTTTTAAATTATTACGTTCCCCAACAGTGGCATCCGAGCCTGGTTTTATGTGTAGATGTCATATGCACGAGTAGAACACAAGTGAGTTGTGGGCGATACAAGTCATACTGCTTACCAGCATGTCATACTTTGGTTCGGCGGTATTTTGAGATGAAGCGGCCCGGATCGACATTACGCGTACGCTTACGCGAGACTGGTTTCACCATTACGAGCACTCGTGCTTAAAAGTGACTGGCGGGTGTCTGTCTCTCTCACTTTAGCTGAATCGAGTGTGGCTACGCCCGGTCCTTGCGAAGGTTAAAACAGCACTAACTTGACAAACCATCATTGTGGTTTTGATGCGTAGGTAAGAACGGTTCTTGCTAAGCCCGTAGCAGCCACGTAAAACTTGCAACAACAAAGTAGAGGACGTCTAACTTGTTTTTGCAAGGCATGTTGTGATGTGATATGGTCAAAACGTGATGCTATATTTTATTGTATGAGATGATCATGTTTTGTAACCGAAGTTATCAGCAACTGGCAGGAGCCATATGGTTGTCTCTTTATTGTATGAAATGCAAAACGCCCTGTAATTGCTTTACTTTATCACTAAGCGGTAGCGATAGTCGTAGAAGCAATAGATGGCATAAACGACAACGATGCTAGGATGAAGATCAAGGTGTCGTGCCGGTGACGATGGTGATCACGACGGTGCTTCGAAGATGGAGATCACAAGCACAAGATGATGATGGCCATATCATATCACTTATATTGATTGCATGTGATGTTTATCATGTATGCATCTTCTCTTGCTTTGATTGACGGTAGAATTTTAAGATGATCTCTCACTAAAAATTATCAAGAAGTGTTCTCCCTGAATATGCACCGTTGCCAAAGTTCGTCGTGCCCAGACACCACGTGATGATCGGGTGTGATAAGCTCTACGTCCATCTACAACGGGTGCAAGCCAGTTTTGCACACGCAGAATATTCAGGTTATACTTGACGAGCCTAGCATATGCAGATATGGCCTCGGAACACAGAGACCGAAAGGTCGAGCGTGAATCATATAGTAGATATGATCAACATAGTGATGTTCACCATTGAAAACTACTCCATCTCACGTGATGATCGGTTATGGTTTAGTTGATTTGGATCACGTGATCACTTAGAGGATTAGAGGGATGTCTTTCTAAGTGGGAGTTCTTAAGTAATATGATTAATTGAACTTAAATTTATCATGAACATACCTAGTATTTTGCAAATTATGTTGTAGATCAATAGCTTGCGTTGTTGCTCTCATATGTTTATTTTGATATGTTCCTAGAGAAAATTGTGTTGAAAAATGTTAGTAGCAATGATGCGGATTGGATCCGTGATCTGAGGTTTATCCTCATTGCTGCGCAGAAGAATTATGTCCTTGATGCACCGCTAGGTGACAAACCTATTGCAGGAGCAGATGCAGACGTTATGAACGTTTGGCTAGCTCAATATGATGACTACTTGATAGTTTAGTGCACCATGCTTAACGGCTTAGAATCGGGACTTCAAAGACGTTTTGAACGTCATGGACCATATGAGATGTTTCAGGAGTTGAAGTTAATATTTCAAGCAAATACCCGAGTTGAGAGATATGAAGTCTCCAACAAGTTCTATGGCTAAAAGATGGAGGAGAATCGCTCAACTAGTGAGCATGTGCTCAGATTGTCTGGGTACTTCAATCGCTTGAATCAAGTGGGAGTTAATCTTCCAGATAAGATAGTGATTGACAGAATTCTCTAGTCACCATCACTAAGTTACTAGAACTTCGTGATGAACTATAGTGTGCAAGGGATAACGAAAACAATTCCCAAGCTCTTCGCGATGCAAAAATCAGCGAAGGTAGAAATCAAAGAAAAACATCAAAGTGTTGATGGTGGACAAGATCACTAGTTTCAAGAAAAAGGGCAAAGGGAAGAAGGGGAACTTCAAGAAGAACATCAAGCAAGTTGTTGTTCAAGTGAAGAAGCCCAAGTCTGGACCTAAGCCTAAGACTAAGTGATTCTACTGCAAAGGGACTGGTCACTGGAAGTGGAACTACCCCAAGTATTTGACGGATAAGAAGGATGGCAAAGTGAACATAGGTATATTTGATATACATGCTATTGATGTGTACTTTACTAGTGTTTATAGGAACCCCTTGGTATTTGATACTAGTTCAGTTGCTAAGAGTAGTAACACGAAACGGGAGTTGCAGAATAAACAGAAACTAGTTGAGGGTGAGGTGACGATGAATATTGGAAGTAGTTCCAAGATTGATATGATCATCATCGCACACTCCCTATACTTTCGGGATTAGTGTTGAACCTAAATAAATGTTATTTGGTGTTTGCGTTGAGTATCAATATGATTTGATCATGTTTATTGCAATACGTTATTCATTTAAAATCAGAGAATAATTGTTGTTCTGTTTAAATGAATAAAACCTTTGATGGTCATACACCCAATGAAAATAGTTTGTTGGATCTCGGTCGTAGTGATACACATATTCATAATATTGATGCCAAAAGATGCAAAGTTGATAATGATAGTGCAACTTATTTGTGGCACTGCCGTTTGGGTCATATCGGTGTAAAGCGCATGAAGAAACTCCATAAAGATGGATTTTCGGAATCACTTGGTTATGAATCATTTGATGCTTGCGAACCGTGCCTTTTGGGCAAGATGACTAAAAACTCCGTTCTCCGGAACAATGGAACAAGCTACTGACTTATTGGAAATAATACATACCGATGTATGCGATCCAATGAGTGTTGATGCTCGTGGCAAGTATCGTTATTTTCTGACCTTCACAAAATGATTTGAGTAGATATGGGTATATCTACTTGATGAAACATAAGTCTGAAATAATTGAAAGGTTCAAAGAATTTCAGAGTGAAGTGGAAAAATCATCGTAACAAGAAAATAAAGTTTCTACGATCTGATCGCGGAGACGAATATTTGAGTTACGAGTTTGGTCTTCAGTTAAAACAATGTGGAATAGTTTCACAGCTCACGCCACCTGGAACACCACAACGTTATGGTGTGTCCGAACGTCGTAACCACACTTTATTGGATATGGTGCGATCTATGATGTCTCTTATCGGTTTTACCACTATCGTTTTGGGGTTGTGCATTAGAGACAGCTGCATTCACGTTTAAAAGGGCACCATCTAAATCCGTTGAGATGACACCATATGAACTATGGTTTAGCAGTAAACCTAAGTTGTCATTTCTTAAAGTTTGGACTTGCGATGCTTATATGAAAAAAGTTTCAACCTGATAAGCTCAAACCCAAATCGGAGAAGTGCGTCTTCATAGAATACCCAAAGTTAACTATTGGGTACACCTTCTATCACAGATCGGAAGGCAAGTTATTCATTGGTAAGAATGGATCCTTTCTAGAGAAGGAGTTTCTCTCGAAAGAAGTGAGTGGGAGGAAAGTAGAACTTGATGAGGTAACTGTACCTGCTCCCTTATTGGAAAGTAGTTCATCACAGAAATCAGTTCCTGTGACTACTACACCAATTAGTGAGGAAGTTAATGATGATGATCATGAAACTTCAGATTAAGTTACTACAGAACCTCGTAGGTCTTCCAGAGTAAGATCCGCACCAGAGTGGTACGGTAATCCTGCTCTGGAAGTCATGTTACTAGACCATGATGAACCTACGAACTATGAGGAAGCGATGATGAGCCCAGATTCCACGAAATGGCTTGAGGCCATAAAATCTGAGATATGATCCATGTATGAGAACAAAGTATGGACTTTGATTGACTTGCTCGATGATCAGCAAGCCATGTTAAATAAATGGATCTTCAAGAGGAAGACGGACATTGATAGTAGTGTTACTATCTATAAGCTCGACTTATTGCGAAATGTTTTCAACAAGTTCAAGGTGTTGAATACGATGAGATTTTCTCACTCGTATCGAAGCTTAAGTCTGTCTGAATCATGTTGGCAATTGCCACATTTTATGAAATCTGGCAAATGGATGTCAAAACTGCATTCCTTAATGGATTTATTAAAGAAGAGTTGTATATGATGCAACCAGAAAGTTTTTGTCAATCCTAAAGATGCTAACAAAGTGTGCAAGCTCCAGCAATCCATCAATGGACTGGTGCAAGCATCTCGGAGTTGGAATATACGCTTTGATGAGTTGATCAAAGCATATGGTTTTATACAGACTGTTGAAGAAGCCTGTATTTACAAAAAAGTGAGTGGGAGCACTACAACATTTCTGATTAGTATATGTGAATGACATATTGTTGATCGGAAATAATGTAAAATTATTCTGCAAAGCATAAAGGAGTGTCTGAAAGGAGTTTTTTTTAAAGAAAGACCTCAGTAAAGCTACTTACATATTGAGCATCAAGATCTATTGAGATAGATCAAGACGCTTGATAAGTTTTTCAATAAGTACATACCTTGTCAAGATTTTGAAGTAGTTCAAAATGGAACAGTCAAAGAAAGAGTTCTTGCCTGTGTTGCAAAGGTGTAAAATTGAGTAAGACTCAAATCCCGACCACGGCAGAAAATAGAAAAGAGAATGAAAATCATTCCCTATGCCTCAGTCATAGGTTCTATAAAGTATGCTATGTACCAGACCTATTGTATACCTTGCTCTGAATTTGATAAGGGAGTACAATAGTGATCTAGGAGTAGATCACTGGACATTGGTCAAGAATATCCTTAGTGAGAACTAAGGAAATATTTCTCGATTATGGAGGTGATAAAAGAGCCCGTCGTAAAGAGCTATATTGGTGCAAGCTTTTACACCGATCCAAATGACTCTAAGTCTCAATCTGGATACATATTGAAAGTGGGAGCAATTAGCTAGAGTAGCTTCGTGCAGAGCATTGTAGACATAGAATATTTGCAAAATACATATGGCTCTGAATATGACAGACCCGTTGACTAAGCTTCTCTCACGAGCAAAACATGATCACACCTTAGTACTCTTTGGGTGTTAATCACATAAGCGATGTGAACTAGATTATTGACTCTAGTAAACCCTTTGGGTGTTGGTCACATGACGATGTGAACTATGGGTGTTAATCATATATAGATATGAATATTGGTGTTAAATCACATGGCGATGTGAACTAGATTATCGACTCTAGTGCAAGTGGGAGACTGAAGGAAATATGCCCTAGAGGCAATAATAAAGTTATTATTTATTTCCTTATTTCATGATAAATGTTTATTATTCATGCTAGAATTGTATTAACCGGAAACATGATACATGTGTGAATACATAGACAAACATATAGTCACTAGTATGCCTCTACTTGACTAGCTCATTAATCAAAGATGGTTATGTTTCCTAACCATAGACATGTGTTGTCATTTGATTAATGGGATCACATCATTAGGAGAATAATGTGATTGACATGACCCATTCCGTTAGCCTAGCACTTGATCGTTTAGTATGTTGCTATTGCTTTCTTCATGACTTATACATGTTCCTGTAACTATGAGATTATGCAACTCCCGTTTACCGGAGGAACACTTTGGGTACTACCAAACGTCACAACGTAACTGGTTGGATTATAAAGCAGTACTACAGGTGTCTCCGAAGGTACATGTTGAGTTGGCGTATTTCGAGATTAGGTTTTGTCACTCCGATTGTCGGAGAGGTATCTCTGGGCCCTCTCGGTAATGCACATCACTATAAGCCTTGCAAGCAATGTGACCAATGAGTTGGTTACGGGATGATGCATTACGTAACGAGTAAAGAGACTTGCCGGTAACGAGATTGAACTAGGTATTGGATACCGACGATCAAATCTCGGGCAAGTAACATACTGATGACAAAGGGAACAACGTATGTTGTTATGCGGTTTGACCGATAAAGATCTTCGTAGAATATGTAGGAACCAATATGGGCATCCAGGTTCCGCTATTGGTTATTGACCAAGAATAGTTCTAGGTCATGTCTACATAGTTCTCGAACCCGTAGGGTCCGCATGCTTAAGGTTTCGATGACAAAGGAGTTCGGGGACATGACGAGGAGTCTCGAAATGGTCGAGACGTAAAGATCGATATATTGGACGACTATATTCGGAGTTCGGAAAGGTTCCGAGTGATTCGGGTATTTTTCGGAGTACTGGAGAGTTACGGGAATTCGCCGGGGAGTATATGGGCCTTATTGGGCCATACGGGAATAGATGAGAGAGGCCGAAAGGAAGGAGGTGCGCAGCCCCCCTCTGGTCCGAATTGGACAAGGGGTGCAGCCCCCTTTTCCTTCCCCCTCTCCCCCTCTTTCCTTCTCTCCTACTCCAACAAGGAAGGAGGGAATCCTACTCCCGGTGGGAGGAGGACTCCTCCTGGCGCGCCCCTCCTGGTCGGCCGACCCCCTCCCCCTGGCTCCTTTATATACGGGGGCAGGGGGGCACCTCTAGGCAGAACAACACAAGTTGATCTACGGATCGTTCCTTAGCCGTGTGCGGTGCCCCCCTCCACCATATTCCACCTCGGTCATATCGTCGCGGAGTTTAGGCAAAGCCCTGCGCCGGTAGAGCATCATCATCGTCACCACGCCGTCGTGCTGACGGAACTCATCCCCGAAGCTTTGCTGGATCGGAGCCCGGGGATCGTCATCGAGCTGAACGTGTGCTGAACTCGGAGGTGCCGTACGTTCGGTACTTGGATCGGTCGGATCGTGAAGACGTACGACTACATCAACCGCGTTGTCATAACGCTTCCGCTTACGGTCTACGAGGGTACGTAGACAACACTCTCCCCTCTCGTTGCTATGCCATCACCATGATCTTGCGTGTATGTAGGAATTTTTTTGAAATTACTACGTTCCCCAATATTTATTGCCTAGGGAGCAGCCCGACATGATAAGACATAAATGCCCTTCAATGATATGACCGTTATGTGGATAAGATATTTTGGGAGAGCTGGAGCGTAGCACAGCAACGGTCAGAAATTTGACTCTCAAATTCCTCAGGGCTATCATGTTCCTCGCTGTGTAGGCAATCCGCACTGGCGAATTCCTAACTCCTCAGTCAGAACAAATTCCTCAGTGACCAGAAGAACTTCGTCTCTGTCTCTGAAGAAATTGACTGAACTGTATGAGATTTCCAATGGCTTCGCTCGAAGGGATTGATAGGTGTAGGATTTTGAGTTGAGCATCACATGGAAATTTTTCCTTAGTATTTCCTCGACCCCCTTTAACAGTACGGTGTTTCCTATGACTCAATAAGGAGAAAAACAAAATTATGAAAACGAAAGTCTTCAAGCTTCATATTCCTCGCATGTATATCAAGTCTTCACGGACACACCAATTTCTTCACTTTCAAAGTCTTCATGAAAGTCTTCAGAAATACCAAAATCTTCAGTCGAAGATATTCATTTAGGGGTCAACTTTCTCTGTAAATATCAAACTCCTCATAGACTTATAGACCTGTGTACACTCATAAACACGTTAGTCCCTTAACCTATAAGTCTTCAATACACCAAAATCACTAAGGGGCACTAGATGCACTTACATGGGTCGATACCCAATTACAAGGGTCCTTTCAACTCTTTATTACTTTACACAAAGAGCCCCCAAGTAACTTTGTGAGTTGTGCTCAATGGGTGCCTATGTTTGAGTTGTGCGTAGCAACAAGACTCTCTTTGGCCCCTTGGCTGTGAAGCTCCCAAGCTTTGTTGTGGCGTGATAGCCGGACTAATGGACAGAACTCCGCTTTGTCAGCTGAAGCCCCCATGTAACCAATAATATGATAAGCCAATAAGGCGGGATACCCATGTTTGCACCGCGCGTCAGGGCAGCAGGTCCTCTTTGGCAACCTTTAACTTTTTGCAAGAGATAAATTCTTCTCGAACCGGGATTTTGAACCGGATATTGAGAGCGTCAAAGCTTTGTGGGAGACATCTTTCCCTTGAACCGGATTTTAAACCGGAATCTTTATTTTCAGCCGAAAATTTTCTGACGGCCTTTAAACTCGAACTTGCGAGAAATTAATTCCTTTTTGAACCGGACATTTTTAAACCGGATTTGAGAGCTTCAGAGCTTTGTGGGAGACAGATTTCTCTTGAACCGGATTGTAAACCGGATATTTGAGAGCTTCAGTGAGACTGACTTCCCTTGAGTCGGATTGTAAACTGGAATCCTTTCTGATGACTTGGAACTTCTTCATTAAGCCGGGATTTTGTAACTGTCATATACTTTCTGAGCCGGAAATTTTCGGACGGCCTTTAAATTTTCATGAATATAACAGTAGCCTCCGGGACCGGGTTATCCTTCCCTCCATCGTCCTGGGGTTCTTAAATTTGCTAAAACTGGCAAGATTTGCTGAGTCATGTCATCATAGCCCCCGAGTCTCAAAGGTGACTCGAGGAGTTGGCTTGAAACTATCATATTTGACTGTGATATAAACCAGCATAACCTGTATGTCATTGGTGTTGATAGCACGATGTGAATCCACAGAAGGTTGAGGTGACTGCGACGGGTTATAAATGATCCCGTATGAGCCGTGTCAGCAACTCGGCCAATGGTTCCTTCCAACTGGCGATTTGAAGTTAATCAAACTGTAGTGGTGGTGACTTATGCGTCTGCCCATTGAGCCACCCAGTGTAGATGACGGTTGATAGTATATGATAATTTGCCTCCATTTTGTTGAAAGAAAAAAACCGGGCTACCCAAGCTGTGACTTGCTCATACTCAATAAATAGCTCATGCAGACAGGTGCGGCCCGGTATGTTGATGTATACCAGGACGCGAGAGACGGATGACAAGGACGACCACAGCATCAGAGGCAACTCGGACAGATGAGTCAGCCGCGGCATTGTAAGCCGATGCAGACGGGGGAAATCGGCCGTATGCTGATGTAGACCGGACTACGGGGGACGGCAGCCTGTGCACGCGTTATTGGGTAATTCGTATGGTCTTGACGAGTTGACGCGGACTTGATCGCGATATAAACCGGCATGGGTTATCCAATAGCTCAGCGATATAATAATCCCTTTTTGTGAGAGACAATTTGTCCTGCATTGGAAAACTTGCAAGCCAGAGTATTTGCTCTTTTTAAAGAAAGCAATATATAATATGAAAATATAGTGGATGGATTTCACCTGATATGTTAGCCAGAAAATATCCACCACGGAGTTGATGATCACCGCGGTGAAGCTGAAATCAATCATGGACAAGTCGGCCATACGAGTAGACAGATGAACCGGCCGCGGCGTTGTAAACCGGTGCGGACAAGCAAGTTGTCCTCCGCGTTGTAAACCGGCGCGGGCGCATGAACCGGTTGCCAGGGCGGATGGGCGAGTCGTCCGTGGTGTTGTAAGGTGGTGAGACGGGCGAGTCGGTCGGCACGTTGATGTAAACCGGGTCGTGATACGCGTGTCCGTGAATGGCACAAAAATTGTCCTGTGTAAAAATACTACATGACAGAGTAATTGTTCTTTGACAAGAAACAGAAAGTGTTTAATACATAAATTTAAATGAATACCATCTGATGTTTGGACGGATAGTAAAACCACCGCAGCATCAGAAGCGGCTTTGGAGTGATGAGTTGGTCGCGGCCTTGTAAGCCGGCACAGACAAGCCAGTTGTCCTCCGTGTTATAAACCGGTGCGGACGCGTGAGCTAGCGGCGAGGGCGGACGGAAAAGATGACCTCAGCATCAGAGGTGGCTCAAACAGATGAACCAGCCGCGGTGTTGTAAACCAGTGCGGACGGGTGAGTCGGCTGCGACGTTTGTAAAACTGGCCGGCGCGTTGATGTAAACCGGACCGCGATACACGCGTCCGTGAAACTGCGCGGCACAGCCGAACGTGCCTCCGTGGTATAATACCACCCCTTTTTCTTTTAATAGCCGTCTTGCATAAAAATATTATAAGCTAGAGTAACTGTTGTCGAATAAATTAACATGTATTGATAAAATACATTGGAAGGATAACACCTGATTTGCCAGGACAACAGAGGAGACGTCTGCGTGGGAGGCCGCGTGGGTAATGGCTGACAAGGTAAGGTGCCGGTCCAGTCTGCCGCCAGTAGCGGCAGAGACACTCGCGAGCAATGGCCAAGTCCTTCTCTGAATTGTGGATCTTGTTTTTTTAATCCTGTTCGAGCCCTTCTCCAGGTCGTAGCTGCTCCTTCTTTTTTTTTCACGCGTTCACGCAATTGTAGCCAGCCAATCCAATAATTTCCTTGTTCTTTTCCCGATCTACTAGTACTCAAACAGTACTATCCTTTTTTACAGTACTGGTGGAAGCGCTTGGGGGCTCTTTTGATTTGACTCGGGCTTCAGGCCAGAAAAAGTAGTGACAATGACTGATTTGACCTATCTGCTTCACGTGCACTATTATTTTTTCTTTTTGTATGGTAATACATGTTTCATTTATACCAGCACAAACGCCCGTGCGTTGCATCGGGTGAAAAAAAAACCCACACTTCCCTAACCCAATTGCTCAAGACCCCCTCTCATTCCACGACACAACGCCAGGCATGATGGGATGAATAAACTCTTTGAAATCGGCTGCCATGAAAATATATATTGTAGAAAAAATATGCATGTATTTCGGTTTTCAGTTCATTTGTATTCGCCCCACAGGTATGTCACAAAAGCTTTAGTTGGTGCGGTGGCTAGCTTGTCGGGTGAATAAAGTGGAGGTCCACAGTTTGAATCCCAGGTGGCTCGCTTTTTTCTTTTTATGCATTTGTCGCCCGACCTCTCGCGCGAGGTCAATCCAAATGGGCCGGCCCAGTCGCTCGATTCCTATGTGAACGGACGTCTTTTTGACGCAGAATGCGTCAAAAGCAAATCCTATTTGGCGCTACAGGCGCCCGTTAACGTGTATTCTGCAAACGGGCACCTGCAGCACCCCGTATTGGGCCGGCCCGTTACTGCGTACTCTATTCCGCAAGAAAGAAGGGAGCCGTCGTTGCGACTCGAACCACAGACCTATTGGATTGATGTTCGATAGTATAACCACCACGACACACAATATGATCTGATAATATTCAACTCTTTCTTTTTATGCATTTGTCACCCGGCCTCTGCGCGAGGTCAATCCAAATTGATCGGCCCAGTCGCGCGATTCCTATGCGAACAGACGTCTTTTTGACGCAGAATGCGTCAAAGGCAAATCCTATTTGGCGCTGCAGGCGCCTGTTAACGTGTATTCTGCAAACGGGCGCCTGCAGCACCCCGTACTGGGCCGGCCCGTTACTGCATACTCTATTCCGCAAAAAAGAAGGGAGCCGTCGTTGCAACTCGAACCATAGACCTGCCGGATAGATGTTCGATAGTATAACCACCACGAGACACAATACGATCTGATAATATTCAACTCTTGCTTTGCTTTATTCGTTTCTTTTCTTTTTTTTCCTTTTTTCTTTTCTTTTTTGCATTTTTTGTTTCTTCTTCTTCCTGGTTTCTTTCCCTCACTGACTTTGTTTTTTTCTTAAATACGTGAACATTCTCAAATTCAATGATTTTTCTTAAATTGATGAACTTTTTTTTCAAATCTATGAACTTTTAATAATTTTTGTGAACTACTTTTAAAAATTTATTATTTTGTTTCAAAATCGATGAACTTTTTTCAAATTCGATGAACCCTTTTCAAAATCTTTGAACTTTTTTCAAATTCAATGAACTTTTTTTCAAATTGGATGAACTTTTTTTGCAAATTGATGAACTTTTTTTCAAATTTTTGATGAACATTTTTTAATTTTTTGTGAACTACTTTCTTAAGTTGATGAACTTTTTTCAAATTGGTGAACTTTTTTTTCAAATTTTTGATGAACTTTTTTAAATTTTTTGTGAACTATTTTTGTAAATTGACGAACTTTGTTTTTAAAATCATTGGGCTTCTCTTGAATAGGGCGATGTTTTTATGCATGTTCATGAACTTTTTCTGAAATTTGTGAGGTTTCATTTTTCTTTAAAAAAATCATATGTTTTCTCAAAAAAAAAATGGGCCGGCCCTAGTGGTTAGCTGAACACACGTAGGTAGAGCAGGTAGCGAGTTCTTTATATGGGTACAATATGCGAAGTATTGGATAATGTTGTTTTCGTATCCTACAACACACAGTGGCCTTTGGCGCGGTGGTTGTTGTGCGGGGAGAAGCAAGTTTAACAAAACCATGTGGGTTCGAATCCCAGCTCTAGCGTATATTTTCCATGGTTAATTTTCCTTTTCACTTCTACTTTTAGAAGTAGCTGCTGGGCCGGCCCGTTAGGCTGCGCGCGCGAGCACCAAAAGGGCTAACCGACGCTTAATGTGCCGAGTAGGAGCTCCCTGCGTCAAATACGTGCTCGCGTGATTCCCGGTACTACTACCACCTCGCTTATATATTTTAAATTCAAACTGAAAGCGTAAATTCATAGAAAGAAAGCGTATTGTGACGGTGAACCCGGAGACCCAATCCGTGCTTTATTATTATATAGGGGGAGATAGAATAAAGATCAAGTTACAAGGCACGTAAGTACCGACCATACATGACTGAAAAGATAGAAAAATCCTATACAAAATACCAGCGTCTGTCCCTTTCCTTCGACATCATCGAAACGACGACCAAATGGTAAGAAGACAGATCACCTCTTCACCCAAGCTCGACGCGGGTCCATCGCTGATCAGCAGCTTTACAGACCTCCAAAGTAGTTTGCCAAAAGCAAAACCATAGCCGTTGAAAGAATCAGACCAGGGCAACATGTCCCCGGACACGCCATCGAACTTCAGAACTGACACCCTCGCATGACGACGACGTCGGAGAAGGAAACCAGAACTGCCCGCCTTCGACCACAGACCCAACACAAGATACTACATCTTCCAGCTGTCACTTGTGTAGACAACCGCCTGCGCGTACTTCTGAACGACAAAACCTCCCTGCTCCACCATGACGTCGGAGACAACGCCACAACAACAGGGACAGAGCAGAATGAGAGACATACCTGATGGAGTCGCCGCCGCCGCCTCGCCAACACCATCCATGAACCCTAACACTGTCGATCTGAGGGATCGACAGAGATACGATGCCATCAACTCCGAAACGCCGCCATGAAAGACACCACCGATGTGGGAGTGGAGTTGAGGCAGATTTATTCGTCCGGACGCCGCTTCCACCACCCCAACGACACACCACGACCTACAAATCCAAAACCTAACTACAAAACGAAGGAACGGGGTCCCCCTCCCTCCTGTCGCCGGAGCAGCGGCCGAAGGGAGAGGGGGCCAGCGCACCGGCTGATGGAGATCGGAGGAAAAGAGTCGCCTCGCCCTAGTCGCCTGGTGGCGGCGGCGGCTAGGGTAGGAAAACCCACTTGTACTCCATGTAGAGGCAGTAGCTCTCCACGTGCACTACTACTTGAAGTAGTACCTTTCCTTCGATCTTTCTCCATGCTCGTAGAAGTAGCAGTAACAACGTACAATGATACGCCTTGGGACTTGATGCGAGCGCCCGGATGATTGTTTCTCAGATCCAACTTGCACTAGTAGCACTTGGTCCTTTTAAAAAGTTGCCAGCAAGCCTAGGGTGCCACGCCATGCAATAGCGATGCTCTGAGTTGGGTTTGGACTCGGACGATAGAACCGTCAAAGTCTTTCGGTCTCGGCGAGTTGTACGTCGTATCGATTGATTTCAGATGCAAGATTTCGACCCTCAACGACAACGGAAATTAATCCAGCCCCGACGGATCATCTGGTGGTGTGCGCTGGCACATAAATGCGACCCTAATTTTCTCCTTTGATCTTTAAATCTTGTATACGTCGCTTTAACTGTTTGTTGATGATGTTGTCTTCTGCGCCGACTTTTTTTTCATCCAGAAAATTGCGAACTTCTTGATCCTTTTAGAAAAATCCCTTCAAAAACTCAACACCACCGTGCGCAAGCCCCACGGTGGGCGCCACAACTGTCGTGGAAATATCACGCCAGATGTCCTAGCAGAAGGACTTAGTTGCGAGGCCAACACATCTATGCGGTAGCTTGAGAGGGGTTGGCCGAATCGAGAGACACAATGCAAGAAAAGGATTTAGACAGCTTCGGGCCCCGAAAAACATCATCCGATAATAGCTCTACATGTTGTTTGTGGCTAGGTCTCATTATCATCACGAGAGAGTCGCCGTAAACCGGCTCTCCTCTAATTGTGTCTAGCCCTAGAGATTGTTGTTTGCTTGTCCCTCTTTGGGGAGCCCTGCCCCTCCTTATATATGTTGAAGGGGCGGTTTACATGAACTGTTCCTAGTTGGATTAGGACTATTCTATTACAAGTGGAGTCCTAGTCTTGCTTCCTTTGTAGGAGAATATTACTTATGTCTTCCTCTTAAACCGGCCTACCATAACATGAGCCGACCTTTCATGAACCGCCCGTTGGGCCACCGGGTCTTTGTCGCTCCTCTAACCTGCCTGCGGGATCACCAATAAATCATAAATCGCCAGGTTCAAGCGGGTCGCCAGTGAATCGCCAAGCTCCAGCCGGGTTATACTTCTGGCCGGGTTATGCCGCGGGGTATATCCCCGACAGAAAGGAAAATTGTTTTTTTCCCTTTTGCTAGAGGTGCAAATTTATTTTTGCGTGAGGCACAATCATGTCTCTCGAAAAGGAAAAAATGTGTTTTTTCTCTTGTGAGAGGTATGGATTTACTTCTTGTGGAAGCACGGATTTGCTTTCGTGAGAGGTACAATCACGCCTCTTCGGAAAGAGAAAAACTTGCTCGTTTATTGAAACCTATCAACATGAGATCTAGTTTTAAAGACCTGGATGGAAGAGAGGTACAATCACGCCTCTTCGGAAAGAGAAAAACTTGCTCGTTTATTGAAACCTATCAACATGAGATCTAGTTTTAAGGGCCATTTGCATTTCTCTCCCTAACTCGAACCACCTAATCAGATATACCCCTAATTCAAAAGCCTGCTCAAAAATGCCCCTCCACCATTATGTGCCTTTACAGAAATGTCCCTCCGTGCCGTTTCCGTCCAGTCAAGGCTGTTTGACCGCTCCCGTGCCGTTTCTTTGACATTTTTGCCCCTCCTTCCTTAAGTATAAAAAAATTCTCTCCCTCTCTCATTACCTCTCACTCTCACTCTGCCTGACATGTGGGCCACAGGACCCACTGTCAGGGTCAACGCCGGTCCTTGTGTGCCCGTGCGTGAGAGGCTGACCTCGCCGGCGGCTCGCCGTAGGGGGCGGATGGCCGCGGGAGGAGAGCGCGAGGCACGCTGTGTAGCCGCGTCAGGCACGGTTGGCATGCTGGACGCGGCAGGCATGCTGTCCGCGGGAGAAGGCCGCACGGTCGAGCTAGCCGAGGTCGGTCATGGCGGTTTGCTTCGGGCAGTGCGCTCCGGGCACGGAATCGAGTGCGGGAAGATGGATGTAGGGGCGCAAGCTTTCCAAGATGACGACACAGTGGTCGGGTAGGTCAAGGGGGGATCGGGGCAGCCGAATTTAGGAGGGGAAGAGCGACGGCCGTGGTGGATCTCGAGGTCCCATGCGTCATGTATAGGTGGCCCCAGGCCTGATTGAACGTGCAGGCCGGAGGAGAGGCGCAAGACGGAGCTCATAGACATGCTCGTACCTCTCTATCTAGCCTCCGGCCACGGTGGCTAGCAACGACGTCCTTGGCAGAAGCTCTGGACGCTCTCAGGCGTACTTCGAGCACTCGTTATAGGAGATGAGGAGGCTTGGGGAGTGGGCCAAATGGAGTTGCAGATCACGTAGAACACTAAACGCTCATTGGAGTGGCACGGGAGCATCGGCTCCGACGATAGCTACGGGCGGCAGAGTTGTGTCGGAACCGTCCCCATCCATGGCGCCGCCATACGCCGCCGTCCGCCTTGACCTCCACCCCCCGCCCCGCCAGACCACCTAGAGCCTGTCTTGTGGCCCTCACATGCAGGCACGCCAGGCCCTCGCCGGCGACGGCCACCGGAGCCGCCAAGCCTCGCCATGACCAGGCAAGGGCCGGTGTTGACCCTGAGAGAGACGGGGCTGTGAGAGAGACGGGGCTGTGAGGGAGAAAGTTTTTCTATTTTTATTATGTCGGTTGGGTCCACTTGTAAGTGATAGAGAGGGGTGAGTTAGAGAAAGAGTTTTCCATTTATTATTTAGAGGAGTTGGTCCCACCTGTAAGTGACACATGGAGTTAGGGGCAAATTGTCCACCAAAGTTCAGATAGCGGTCAAACCCCTTTGACCGGACGAAAACGACACGGAAGGGCATTTCTATATGTGCACTTAACGGCGGAGGGGCAAATTTGAGCACACTTCAAAATTAAGGGCAAATGTGAGTAGCGGGTTCGAGTTAGGAATACAGATGTAAAAGACCCTAGTTTTAAAGACCTGGACGGAAGGAATCCAAGGGTAAAAACAATTTGAGATTTGAACACATGATTTTAGATAAAACGTTTTTGTTAGACTATGATTTGGTCTACTGTTGGACTTGTGTTACTAGTCCGAGCTAGTCGCACGCTCCATGCATCCACCGCCCTTGCATGGCGCATGCAAGGCTGTTAGCCACACTTATCTTTCCATCCATCTAGGATCGATGGTTAGTATGTTTACATGCGTGTGTATCTCTCTCCCTCTCTCTCATGTACTCTATTATATATTACCCCACTGTGGATGAATACGAATGTGTGTGATGCATTGCAACCCCTAGCCTATCTTCTATCATGGTATCAGCTTAGATCTTTCCACTGCTTCCGCCATGGACGCCGAGGCCGCCGCCGCCACCGCCGCCACGGCTACGCCTCCGGCGCCCTCCTCCCAACCTCTGGGCTCCATCCCGCAGCCCCCTCCTCCACCCCCTCCTCCCTCCTCCGTAGTACACACGCCTCTCCCTCTCCAGACTGCGCCGCCGGTCGCCAGCTTCCCTTCTGCGGCCTATATCCACGCGATGCGCGTCGAGAGTGCCCACATCAACCTCGGCGTCCGCCTCGATATGAAAGGGGCCAACTACTCGACTTGGCGTGGCCTCATGCTTGAGGTCATCGACCAGTACGATGTGGCGGCTTGGATCGCGCCGGACTTCACCAACCGTGCCGGCGACGTGGCGTGGAACATCGTCAACAAAGCCGTCAAGCGCTGGTTCTACGGCTCCATGGTCACGGAGCTCGCCGGCTTCGTCCTCAACAGAGAAGCCACGGCGGCCGAGCTGTGGTCCTCCATCGAGTCCTTGTTCGTCAACAACAGGCGCTCTCGGCGCTTCCAGCTCACGGCGGAGCTCTTCGCCGTCAAGCAAGGAGACGCCCCGGTCTCCTCCTTCTGCGCACGCCTTAAGGCCGTCGCGGACGGGCTGCGGAACGCCGGCAAGGTGCTGGACGACGATGAACTCGTTGTTCAGCTCCTCCGCGGTGTCAACAAGGACCGTCATGAGATGACTGCAAAAATCATCGAGAAATCTCAAACTCCTGTTCCCTTTGATGTTGCAGTTGGTATGCTCCTCCAGGACGAGATCGGTGCTGACTTCTCCCCCTCGGGCGTCTCCCACACCGCCCTCGCCGTCCAGCAGCATCCACCTGCCCCTGCCTCCTCCTCTGGCGGGCACGCCAGGCCTCCTGTGCCCGGGCAGGGCGGCCCCAAGCCTGGTACTCCTTCGCCAAACCAGGGGAACAACAAGCGGCGCCGCTACACCAACAACGACGGCTATCAAGGTGCCGCCAACTCGCCACCGCCCTGGACTGGGCACGTGTACGCATACCCCGTCTCGCTACCGCCTCCGCCTCGTCCGCAGGGGATCCTCGGGCCGCGCCCAGCTCAGGCCTACACGGCCTACGCGCCGCTCCAGTACGGCGGTGTGCCGTCCGGACCGACGGGCTATGGGGGGCGTCGTATGGTTCGGTACCGTACCCGGCCGCCCCTTCTGGCTGCACCTCCGCAGCCGCACCGGCACCACACCACGCAGGCTTTGGATGGAGTGGATCAGGCGGCGCTGATGGGGGCTCTCCACAACCAGACGCTGCAGAACTCCACCAACGGGTGGATCGCGGACTCAGGCGCTTCTTCTCACATTACCTCGGACCCAGGTATGCTCTCGCCGGTTACCCCGATCACCAATTATCCCCCTGTATACGTTGGAAATGGACAACCCATGCACGTCACACACATAGGATCAGCCGCACTTGCTAATCCCTCCCGTCCTCTCTATCTTCAGAACGTTTTGGTCACTCCTAATATCGTCAAAAACCTTCTTTCCATTCGTCGCCTTACTACTGACAATAATCTTGCCGTAGAGTTTGATCCTTTTGGTCTGACTGTGAAGGATTACATCACCAAGGCGGCGCTGCACCGATGCAACAGTAGCAGCGAGCTCTACCCAATCTTCGCCAACAATGCTTCGAGTGACGCCGCCGTTGCCTTCAGCGCCACCGTCTCTCGGCTCACGGATCTGTGGCATCGCCGGCTCGGCCACCCCGGCGCCCATACTTTTTCCAATAAAGGGTTTCCTTCATGTAATAAAAACTCTGCTTGTGTACCACTTTGTCATGCCTGCCAGTTGGGCAAGCACGTTCGTTTGCCTTTTTATCCATCACGTAGCTCTACTAGTGCTGCTTTCGAAATAATGCATTGTGATCTCTGGACAGCTCCCATCTCCAGTGTTTCTGGCAACAAATACTACCTTATCATCATCGACGATTACACTAAATACCGGTGGACGTTTCCTCTTGTCCTTAAGTCCGACGTGCATGCTATTTTTCGTTCGTTCCATGCTCTTGTTCGCACCCATTTTCATCGCACTATCGCCACATTCCAATGCGACAATGGCCGAGAGTTTGACAACGCTAGTAATCGCGACTTCTTCCTTCCTTTTGGTACGACCATGCGTTTCTCATGTCCTTACACGTCTTCACAAAACGGCACTGCTGAGCGCGCTATTCGCTCCACTAACGACGTTGTACGGACCCTTCTAATTCAAGCCAACATGCCGCCTAAGTACTGGGCTGACGCCCTCTCTACTGCCACCCATCTTCTCAATCTTCGGCCAACCAAAACCCTACTCCGATCTACTCCTCACGAGGCTCTTTTCTCTCAACCTCCTACGTATGATCACCTTAGGGTTTTCGGATGTCTTTGTTTTCCCAACATGTCCGCCACTGCTGCCCACAAGTTGGCACCGCGGTCGACGGCGTGTCTCTTTCTTGGATATCCTACGGATCACAAAGGCTACCGCTGCCTTGATCTCTCTACACACCGGGTTCATATCTCTAGGCACGTTGTTTTCGACGAGACCGTTTTCCCGTTCGCTAGTCGCCCTCCTGCGAAACCCTCTATTGCTGATCTTTTTCCCGATCTACCAACCGGCCCTAGTTTCCCAGCTAGTCCCCTCCCACCATTTCTTCCTAGCCCGGTAGCAAAACCAGTCAGTCCCGCTTCGTCCACGCGAGCGGCCATCCCGTCCTCTCCCGTCTCCTCTACGGACGTTGCCACACCAGCCACTACGCCCAGCCCTTGCTCCCAGCCTAGTTCATCTAGCGAACCCAACCCAATGTCTACTGCACCCAGCCCTGCCTCGGCGAGTTCTGTAGGACCGGCCGCCTCGTCAACTCCCGCGCCAGCTAGCGCTAATCCTTCCCAACCTAGCACGCCTCCACGACCACTGCCGCCCCATGCAGTCGCTGTTCAACCCCCCGCTAACCCACATCCCATGCGTACGCGTGCTAAATCCGGGTTTACCCTCCCCTCTCGCAAACTTAACTTTCTTGTCGACGCTCCTAACATTTCGCCCCTACCTCGCACTTATCGTGCTGCCCTTGCCGACCCTAACTGGGCTGCTGCCATGACTGATGAGTACCAGGCACTCCTTCAGAATGACACTTGGACACTTGTTCCCCGTCCTGCTGGCTCTCACGTCGTCAGCGGGAAGTGGGTTTTTCGTGTCAAGTATCATTCCGATGGAACCCTTGCGCGCTACAAAGCACGTTGGGTTGTCCGTGGTTTCTCTCAGACCGAGGGGATCGACTACGATGAGACCTTCTCACCAGTCGTTAAGCCTAGCACCATCCGTGTCGTTCTCACTCTCGCCATCTCAGCCTCTTGGCCCGTTCACCAACTCGATGTCAAGAACGCCTTCCTCCACGGTCACTTAGCCAAGACTGTCTACTGTCAGCAGCCTCTCGGGTTCGAGGATCCTACTGTGCCTTCGCACGTGTGTCTCCTTCGTAAGTCTCTCTACGGTCTTAAGCAGGCCCCGCGCGCCTGGTTCACTCGCTTCGCCGCCTTCCTAGTGACTATAGGATTCACCGCCTCCAGATGCGACACCTCCTTGTTTATCTACCGTTCCTCGAGTCACACTGCCTATCTCCTCTTATATGTCGATGATATCATACTAACTGCGTCATACTCCAGTTTCCTTCAGTATGTCATTTCTCGTCTTCGACAGGAGTTTGCCATGACTGATCTGGGATCTCTCTCGCACTTTCTCGGAGTCTCTGTTACCCGCTCTTCCTCCTCCCTTTTTCTCTCGCAACGGCAATACGCGCTCGACATTATCCAGCGTGCCGGCATGTCCGAGTGTCATATTATTCGTACCCCCATCGATTCCGGCGCAAAGCTTTCCGTTAACACCGGTGACCTTCTTGACGCTGCTGACGCTACCACCTACCGCAGTCTCACCGGTGCTTTGCAGTATCTCACTATCACTCGCCCCGATCTATCTTACTCCGTTCAGCAGGCGTGTTTGTTCATGCATGCGCCTCGCACCTCCCACCTTAGCCTTGTCAAACGCATAGTTCGGTATGTTAAGGGCACTTTAGATTTCGGTATGCACATTACACCTTCTACCTCCACCTCTCTTGTTGCGTACTCCGATGCCGACTGGGCTGGCTGTCCCGACACTCGTCGTTCCACGTCTGGTTACTGCGTTTATTTTGGGGATAATTTGGTTTCGTGGTCATCCAAGCGACAGCTAACTGTTTCCAGGTCCAGTGCGGAGGCTGAGTATCGCGCCGTCGCTCATGCTGTTGCCAAAACTACATGGCTGCGGCAACTTCTGCAGGAGCTTCACCAGCCAGTGTCCAGATCCACTGTTGTCTATTGTGACAACGTGTCTGCTGTCTACATGTCTGCTAACCCTGTGCAGCACCGTCGTACGAAGCATATCGAGATTGACATTCACTTTGTGCGTGACAAGGTTTCGCTTGGCGAGGTTCGGGTTCTGCATGTTCCAACTTCTTCACAGTATGCTGACATTTTCACCAAAGGGCTGCCAACCACGCTCTTTGCTGAATTTCGATCCAGTCTCAACGTCCGGCAAGCCCACGTTGACACTGCGGGGGGCTGTTAGACTATGATTTGGTCTACTGTTGGACTTGTGTTACTAGTCCGAGCTAGTCGCACGCTCCATGCATCCACCGCCCTTGCATGGCGCATGCAAGGCTGTTAGCCGCACTTATCTTTCCATCCATCTAGGATCGATGGTTAGTCTGTTTACGTGCGTGTGTATCTCTCTCCCTCTCTCTCATGTACTCTATTATATATTACCCCACTGTGGATGAATACGAATGTGTGTGATGCATTGCAACCCCTAGCCTATCTTCTATCAGTTTTGAATAAATCAACCTAGAAAAAGATAAGACTCCCGAACCACGACAAGTGACACGCATGCAGTGCGTCATTTGTCATCGATCGTAACATAAGAAGGTTTTCTTTTTTTTTTAGATAGAAATTCATAACATGAGAAGGTGGCAGTGATCTTTGCAAATAGTATTTCTTATGATTTTGGGGAATCGTGGATACCTTTTTTTTTGAGGAATGGATACCAGTGAGCTGACTGGGCCGAAGCGCAGCGTGCTGACTGGGCCAGACCAAGTATTCTAGAGACCCCGTCGGCCCGAGTTCCTAAACCCGCTCGCGCACCTCTCTCTCGGAGTCGGAACCCTCCCTCTCCTCTGAACCCTCGAAAAAAAAAACCCTCGTTCCCGTCGCCGCCGTGCCGTCTCCCGTGTGGTCGGGAGCAACATGGAAGCTCTCCTCGCGGCGGCGGGCGCCGGCGACCTCGAATCTCTGGAAAGTACGTCCCGATTTCGGTCCTTTTTCTTTCCCCGCCGCCTCCCCGCTTCCTCACCCTCTGGATCGCTGTGCAGATGCCATTGCGGGGCTCGACAACGAGGCGAAACGCGCGGCCGCCGCTGCGCGGGACTCCGAAAGGCGTACGGCGCTCCATTTCGCCGCCGCCGAGGGCCACACGGGGGTGTGCGCCTATTTGGTCCAGACGCTTGGGGTTGACGTCAACCCTAGGGACCTCCATGGTATCATATTCTTCTCTGCTCTATATCCGTGCATTCGCTCGAATTTTAGATCCTTGCAAGAACGCGTTCCAGCAACGGAATACGAGAGTAGTCGCTCATTCTGCTATACATTATATTCGCTGCATCTTTCCCACAGAATATGAGAGTGACCACACCTGTCACGCCCTGCTATGGATTTGGGGATAACCAAGGGGAAAACTTAGGGTTCTAGGGAGAAAAGGGACGAACTCCCCATTTCACTATAAGATGCAGGCATTTGTTTAGGTTTGAGAATGATCTCATCAACCAGGAATGCCTTTGCCGGATGGGTCACATCACTTATGTAGTGCAGCGACAACGGTAAGAAACGATACAGTACACTGTAAGAAATGATTACAGTAAAGAAACGGCACAGCGACAACGGCAAACACGACGAGCCATGTGAGCCGCCCTGGCCATCCGTTAACTGAATGAGAAGAGGCACTTGACTGAAGAAGGGCTTGAGCCTGACAATTCCCCCGTGGCTGGATACCTTCTTCATTCCGCTATACATCTATTCGTTGCATCTTTCTCAGTCAGCCACAGAATATGAGACCACAGCATTGTCAATCTACTCGATTACCACATCTTTTTATTAGCTTTGTTCATACGATCGGCACGTTTTTAGCTTATTGATAGCAACTGGAAGGGCAGTCATATACCCATATATATTGAAATGCCCATATATAGCCTGACATATCAATATGTTTCCAGGTGAAACTCCGCTCTACATATCTATCAAAAATGGTCATGTTGGAACAGCCAATTTGTTGCTTACCAATGGAGCAGACCCGCGTATTAAATCTCTGCTTGGAATCACAACCCTTCACCAGGCCGCAATTAGGGGTAAAATTATGCCATGTGCATGCCCTTTTTATAACATTCCCAATCTGATATTTATGATCTGTTCCCTTTTACAGGAGATCTAGAACTTGTGATGATTCTGCTCGAGAATGGTGTAAAACTTAATTCTCACTCTTATACGATGGGAACACCACTTGCCTGCGCTGTTAAATCTGGTTCATTTCCTTGCTTCGATGCTTTAGTTAAGGTACACTTTTTTGTTGTCAAAGCTAGCATAGTGGCCCCTGCAAGTGCGCGTGGGCATCCTCTTTATCCTGTTTTATTTTGCGAATAAAGTTACTTTTTATAATATATATTTAATAATATGCTATTGAAAACATGTAATTTGGTAAAATTTTCATGTCATAACTGTTGGAGATTAATAAGATTATTTGATCCATGGACTTGCTACGTCATATTGTTGTAATATCATCCGCCAGTTTTTTCTTGTGATTGGAAAAGCAAATAATTGTGTGGGAAATTGTATATCATATATATTGAACCGAACCCTTAGTTCAAACTATGAGGTGGAGATTAGAAACAGTCATAGGCACATACATCGGGTTATCAGATATAATTCAGTGAATAAGTCCTCACTTTTAGTAATGTACATATCACACAGTAGATATTGCAAGAAAAGGATCTAATTAAACAATACATAGAGAAGAGATAGATTGATAAAACTTAACTGGAATTACACAATGTAGCCATAAGCACTGATTTTCTGTCTACACCATCTTGCACGAGAAGAAGTGCTTGCAAGGTTATAGAAAGACGAAAATAGTGTTACCTTCTAGTTAAGAGCAAGTAATCAGAGCCTAGCTACCTCATTAAACTAAAAAATACAATATGGTGGAGAACCACAAGGAACACTTGGGATGTGCGTTGTTGCATGAATTTCAAATATAGAAGTGTCAATCTGGTAAGATTGTTTGATAAGTGTTAACCACTGTCTGGGACAGTGGATTATACTAATCCACCTCATCAACCAGAATTACATAGATAATACATCTAGTGTTTCCACATTTATCAAAATGTCAGACTTGATAACCCTCCATGTTTCAGAGCTAGTAAAATGGAACATTCCTGACATGAGAAGACTTGATAACCCCTCATCAACCATCAAGGAAAAATTTACCTGTGTATACATGAAAACACCGAAAGTTCAGTGGTAAATTTTACCTTCCATCACCTTAGGAAAAAAATTACATTTTTGTTCAGCTCATAGTACACATAATTTCCTTTTCTTACAAATGATAGATATGAATGGCAATATGTTTGTTAGTGTATATCACAAGGAAAGTTATGAAACTCTTGTTATTTATCTAGAAATCTTAGCTTTCCCTGCCCCACCACCACTAAGTGGCTACTGCAATCCATGTCCTGCTGTCTTAAGCTTCGACTCCTACTATTTATTTTGTAATAAGTGTTTAATAGAAAGCTATCATTGTAAGTCATTCTGAGATGGCTCAAATGTCTCATCGTTTAAGGTTAGTCAATTCATACTAGGAAATGATCTTAGACTGCAGAACACAGACAAATGGGAAAGATCAAAATGGAACTTATAGTTTTAATAATTAGAGAAGACACTGTATAGGTAATAAAGTATTGACAAATGTGTCTGGAACTGTAAGTTACTATAAGTATTGACATCTTAAAATATGTACCAATATCAATAAACTGTCACCCTTTTCCTTTCTTTCAAAGCGCCGTTCTTGCTTAGATGCTAACAATCTTGAGACTTCTTTTCATTTGAAATGTGGTCTCTCTGTACTGTTAACCGCAAGTCACATTATTCTTTTCAGGGAGGTAAGTTTCAAACCATTTTATACAATATAAGTGTACATTAATGGATTGATTGTAAGGATTGTAACTCTTGACCAATCTGGGGTGTATATCCAAACCATACATAAATATTAGGTTGGGAAGCAACACATTTAATGTAGATGGTAAGCAAGAGCACCAGGGAATTTTTTTCAAACTAACATGACCATTACGTTGGTAAAACATACTTGGAGCCTCTGATGGTAACACTTGCACGCTACTCCCTCCGTTCACAAATATAAGATGTTTTGGGTATTTCAATATGGACTATATATGGACTGAAATGAGTGAACAAACACATAAAATGTGTCTATATACATCTGATTCAGAAAACAAGTTAGAACATCTTTATATTTATGAACAGAGGGAGTATTTCTTCAGAAGGAGTATTTATAATCCAGAAAGCCCAGCTCGATTTGTTCTGCTCCTTCCGTTACAGTCATTTTTGTTCAGATACTTACACTTTTGGGACTTATGAATCTTTGTTTCAAATGTTTACTCTTAGCAGCGAGTCATCCATTTTTAGCCTTTTGGTGTCGATGAAAATAGTTTCATTTTTGTAGTTAATCCCTCTGTAGATTTCTCATTTCTGTAACCATATTGTATGTGCTTCCTAAGACCTTACCTCCCTTTCTGCAACATAGGTAGGTGCAGCCCCAGAGACTATGAAATACCCACTACATGATGCGGCAGAATGTGGCAGTACTGAAATAGTCAACTATTTTCTTGAAGCTGGGTATGATCCAAATAGCTGTAACGAAGTAAGTTATATATTTCACATGATTTTATTCATGCACTTCCATATCCCAGTTATGCATTCACAATTCCTTCTTGACTTGCCCATGTTTGTGCATACTTGCCAAGGTGAGGAAAGCTGTGACAAAGCAAGTAGATGAGGGTCTAACTAGATCTTTTCTGTTTTTCCTTATCCTTAGTTTTCCATGCAGAGTAGCATTTGAAATGACTACATCACCATGAGGAGGTTCTAGCTCAATGAAGTTACCAACACGACATTGCATTTTGCAATTGGCATAAATGTAGCAGGCAACTAGGTTCATATAGCAGATCGTTTGGTTAGATGCCCTAAGATCAGACGTGAGGCTTATCGTCTTAGTACTAGCAACTCACAGTCGCACAGATTCCACAATCACATGCACGTGTCAAGGGAAAGCCTCCACTTGCATATTCACATATTGACAGATTAACTTTGTTTGCTTTTCTATGCAAATCTGAAGTCATCTTTTGCTTTTTAATTGAAAGTATTCTACTTTTGGGCAGTAATTTCGGATTATTGATGCAGCATGGTGAAGCAACCCTTTCATGTTGTACAATCACTTGTCGTTAAATATTGCATATTTTTTGCGGAGCCAAATGAAACTGATCTTTGAGTGGCTTCTGTTTTTTCTTTCATATAGGCTGGTTTGAAACCAATACAAATCGCTGCATCCAAGAATAATCTCGCAGTTGTGGAAGTCCTCTTTCCACTTACCACGCAAGTCTCAGATTTTCCTAACTGGACTGTTCCTTGTATAATGGAGTATGCAATGCGCAAAAATGAGGAAATGGTATTTATTACTAGTTTTTCTTCCAGGTTCATTAAAATCTTTTACAATGTTAATTCTTGGCCAACACAAATATTTAAATACGGTTTTCAGGCGACAGATCAAGCACATATAGAAGAAGCTGATCCATGGAGATCCCAGTTTGTTAAGGTATGTTGTAATGGCATGTTATGCATTTAAGGCTTCAAAGATTGCTGTGCAAGCATTTCATGTGGGGCATGACATATGGTTGTGCACAGGTGTGCCTTTTGTGTTCATAGAAATGACTTGTTGAATGCTATTTCAGAGGGCTGCAAAGGAACTGTCAGATAAGGAAATTGAACAGGAACTTGGAAGACTGTTAGTGAAAAACGAGAATGAATTCTTCAAGGAGTGGTCACCAATGAAAAGGAGGTTGTTCTATGAGTCAACCTTGGTTAGACCCACCAGTGTCAAGCAAATATCTGACCATGACGGTGCAAAAATAAAGGTAATGTACATACTGAGCATGAATCATCAGTTCAACACTACTCCCTCCATCCCATAATATAAGAACGTTTGTTAGCTTGAAAAACGACGTTCTTATATTATGGGACGGAGGGAATAGTAATAAACCTGTGGAGCAAACAATCTTTAGAGCACATAGATAATAAAGTTGTATTTACCGTGAATTCAATCATAATGTTTAGCTATACAGCAAACATGAACTACACTTGTTCTGTTTGTTCTCATTAGAGGTCCATATTATATGCCCTTTTCCTACCTTTCATGAGTACAAATTTCTTCTAACCTATTTCTTTTGATATTAATATTTCAGAACAGCGTCATTTTTGATTTGACATACGACAACAGGGCCCAAAGCAGCTATCTGAGAGCGATCAGCCATTATCGAGCTTGGCATTTTTCTGGTTCAGATCTAATATATGAAGTTGGTCCTGAACGGAAGAAATTCTGCGTATCAAGAAAGGACCAAACCTTCGTGTTCTGGTTTCGGTACTTTGAGCAAGATGTAGGACTTGTGATTGACGGACAGAGTGTGTGGGTAGAGGGTATTCTAAGGAGAAGTCGTGCTGAAGATGGCAAATATTCATATCGCCCATCTATCCAGTTCAATGATGCTCGCAAAGAGGGAAGCAGCAGCCACAATCAACAGGCGCCACTTTCAGATAAAAATGCAACTCCATACATTGTTGATACTGGCTTGATACTGGCTGATTATGGAGGCACCTACGCAGGTGCTGTCTCCAAAATGAAGGTATCACTTCGCACGACTCGCACTGCAGTTGTTGCAGTTGCTGGTCATGACAAAAAAGAGTCATTACATAAGAATTGTCATGTTGCGTGCGACAACCTTGTGTTGTTCGCAACAGAGGCTGGAAAAAATCTTTGGGTATTTCAATATACCATGCATTCCCTTGATCCTAAGCTGCAAATGCCGATTTCTGTTCCTTCAAGCTTAGATGGCACTGTCACCAATCACGAGCAGGTATCTAGAAGTGTCTTGTCAACGCTTGGAAAAGTAACAGGGAAAAAGATAAATGATCTTGATAGAGGTGGATACAATATTGTCAAAGGTGCTGTATTCAGGACATTGTGGCAATGCATCAATGCATATGTGATCTTGCGTAGAAAAACTGTTTTCAAGACAAAGTTCTTTCTGAAGAGCAAGGACTCAGAGTACAGGACTCAAGTGAGAAACAAGCCACAGGGGCAACGCAATGAAACTACTGAAGAATTCAAAGAAAGGTTGCGTGAAGAGAGTTTGAGAACAGGAACTCTCTTTGATGCTAAATCCCATGCTGGTGTCAACTGCTACAAAGATCCACGTTGTTCTATGCCGCCAATACCATCAAGGAAGATGTAAGTACTTCTCATGTACTCCCTCCGTTCGGAATTACTTGTCTCGAAAATGGATGTATCTAGAACTAAAATACATCTAGATACATCTATTTTCGCGACAAGTAATTCCGAACGGAGGGAGTAAGCCTCAACTTATCAGTCTGTTCTGAGTTCTGACACTGATAGTTGCACTGTTTTTTTTTTCAGGTGGTATCATTCAGATGAGCTGTTTTACCATTCTGAGGTATGCGTTCTGTACTTCCTTTTGATTATGGTTTTCAAAGCTGTCAACGCGGGGACGGGGGGGGGGGGGGGGGGGGGGGGGGTGTTATCGTGACGAAAGGTAGTGATGGCATGTACGGGTGTCCTCTTTTTGTTCCTTAGACTTTATGTCTGTTGGACCAAACCGTCAGGTCAGCGATGATTTTGACACCATGGCGTCATGCTCAACATTGTGAAACACTTTGGCATTTCTAGTCTCTTGTAATTTCCAGAGAACAAGGATGAGGATGAAATGCTAGACGGTGACTGGTAGCTAGCCCAAGGAGATTCGGTGAGGACCAGATGTCGACAAATTATCTGGTGCTTGGAAGAATACCAATCATACGCCACATTCTACAAGTAACACGGAATGTGAAGAGGCTGTGTTGATCTTCAGTACCATTAGGGCACCGAGAACATGCAGCATTGGTCCGCAGGTTTCTCCGAAGGAGGTTTTGCTTGGTGTTCAGCCTGTCAAGGTGGAGCAGCCAGCCAAATATGTTGACTTCGCTTGGCACTTGCGATTCCCAGGTAATGTCCAGCTTTGGGTCGCCCATTTGGGAAGAGAGGCCCACATACGCTCCCTAGTGATGAAGCTTGCTCAATGGAGGGTCCTGGCATCCGTCTGTGCAGAAACGGTGACACCCTGTGATTGGGATCTGAGAAAGAAGTTGCTCGGCAGCAGCTCGTGTGAGTGGCTGTGATGGCAGCACGCCAGATGAAGGGTACTGTTGCCGTGCGAGGGGGATGGGCCACTGGTGGGTGGGGGTCGCCATCGTCTGAGTCTTGCTCACGAGTTGGTTATATATATTGTGTGTGTGTGTAAACTAGCGTAAAAAAAGTGTACGTAAGCTGCCTGTGATATGTATATATATCTAACAACCAGTATGGCTTGTCTGCAGGAATAAGTGAAGCTTAGATGACGGATCTCAACTACAAGAGCAGGAGTTGGTTTGTAGGGAGTATAAGATCAGTCTGAGGTCAGCTTACGTTGAGAGAAGAAATGCCATGCCAATCATCAGCCAGTGTGCGTGCGCTTCAGTGAAATGAAAGAAAGACATTGTAAATTACTAAATTGAACTGATACAAGCGGTACTTCCTCCTAGTAGTATACTCCCTCTGTACCACAATACTTGTCGCAGGGGGAACTTGTACTGGTTTTCTCCCAACGACAAGTATTTCGGTACAGAGGGAGTAGTATATGTAGTAGTAGTGAAACATAACCAACTATAGGAAGTAGGAAGTGCGTGGCGCTCGAAAGGAAAGCATGTTTCATCAGACAAATCTGCTCGGTCATATTAAGTGGAGTGGAGTACCATCAGTAGCACAGTAGCAATCATCATAGGTATGATAACTAAGTGCGCTCTTATGTCTGTGCTGATGAGTGGCAACTTTGTTAAGTTTGTGTGGCTGGGTGTTGCCGACTTGCCGTTGCTGCAGCTGCAGCTATCCTTTAGTTTTCTGAACCTAAGTGGAGATGCTGCATTCCAGTGTCCGGCCTGTTGTGTTAGGTGATGTCATCGTCATATTTTAACTCTACGTGTGTTTGCCCAATTTGGGTTTGGTTATTTTCCTTCTTCAAGTGGCATTGCATTTCATTGTTAGAACAGACGTTACTGGCATGAGCACAACATTAAATCAATTCATTTTATTTTTCAGCAGCATACTTATACTAGCTATAATGATTCGTGCACCAGATTACCTCTCCTCTCCCTAGCACTACTGATTCAGCTGTTTACTTCCCCAGCAAATTAATTGTTCAGACAAATTAACAGCAGCCTTGCATACAGGACGACGCAGTTCCACTTCCAATTAATTTTGAACCTACTCTCAAACTTGTGTTTCTTTTGCTGCCTCGTCATGCACAAACAGAAAATCATCTTGTTGGATCAATAGTAGAACTAACTATAAAAATTATACTAGTAGGAGTATTACCTAAAGAAAGCTACTCCCTCCGCAAAGAAATACATAGTGATCTAAAGGCTCTTGTATTTCTTTACAGAGGGAGTATATGCATACAGTTGAGTGTTGCTGCAGCTTCTCGTTGGTTGAGCCGACGATGGAACTGACCGCAACATTGAGAAGAAGCATGACGTCGCTAGCTGATCCTGAATGCGGGTGTCACAAGGCAGCATGGCGACAGAAAAATGTTTGCCCTGGTCTTGTTTTGAAGCCCTTGTCGAGATAAACACAATGGTTTTTTTTTTCTTTCCGTTTTGAATGTCAGGAATTACTATCAGTTGATGTTTTTCTTTTTCGAGGATAGCTACCTAAATAAGTACTCCCTCGGTAAAGAAAGCAGTGATCTAAATGCTCTTATATTTCTTTACGGAGAGAGTACAACCATGATATCAGGTGGTACATTCAGGTGGGCTTGTTCTGCTCTAGCTCTTTTGCAATCAAGGCACAGCCAGTTTCAATGATCAGCGGAGCGGACCATGATACAGGGGCAACGGCGACCTGAGTCCAATCAAGATTGCTTGGCACTCTTCCTCTTCCACTGATCTGCAGACGATCAATTTTTTTTTTACTCACAGAGATAAACACCAGTCCTCTCCTTTGTGGTCTCGGGCGACAGCACCAGCACAAGAGTTTCTAGTTTCTGACAGAAACGCTGCATCAGCGTTTAGTTTTATTATTACTGTACCCTCAGGCGGCTTCTCCCACTGCACAGGCAAAGCTGAAGCTGGCTGATTCCTGGGACGTGCGAGTGATGCGGCCGACAGAGACCAGCTCTTTTTGCCCTTATATTCCCAACGTCCGACAGAGATAGGTTTTGATTTCCTCTTCACACGCGACCGGGAAGATAGGTTTTGATTTCCTCTTCACACGCGACCGGGAATAGCGCCGATCGCGAGATTGCTTCCTTGCCGTCATGGTGCACACAGTTGTCCCCGAGGAACCAGGCTCTCCACAGCAGCAAAAGTATTCTTCTTCTCATCTCTGATTTTTTTTTGGTCCGGTCGAATTTGGAGCCACTCTGTATGCCTAAATTCTTTCTCATCCGGCTGTTCCCAAACTTTCCCCAGTAGCAAATTTTAGAGCATCTCTAGCAGACCCCTTAAAACTACAAACTGTAAAACTCGGATAAAGGAAAAAAGGCATTTTAAGGGTCCGTTTTAGCTACGGCCGAACAGATACCGTAAAACAAACTGTAAAACTGGGATAAAAGGTCCTTCCTCCAGCCCAGCCGGAGTCACCCCTTCCCCCAGCCGGCCGCGCCGGTCGCGCCTAGCCCTGTCGGCCGTGCCCGTCGCCCGTCGGCCGCCGCCGCGCCTCGTCCCCGCCAGCCACACCTCGTCGCCCCGCCGGCCGCAACCCGTCGTCTGCCAGCCACGCCCATCCCCGCCGGTCGCGTCCTGTCGGCCGTGCCCGTCGCCCGTCGGCCGCCGCCGCGCCTCGTCCCCGCCAGCCGCACCTCGTCGCCCCGCCGGCCGCGCCCCGTCGTTTGCCAGCCGCGCCCATCCCCGCCGGTCGCGTCCCGTCGCTCGCTGGCTGTGCCCTGCTCCGTTGCCGGCCGCGCCGACCGAGCCGTGCCCTTTGCCGGCCGGGTCGGGAGGATTCTGGCGGCCAGGCTGAGGTCACGGGAGGCCACGGTGAGGTCGAGCTCGTCCAATTCAAACCGACGGTGATCGATTCCAGTGTCCAGCGGCCTTTGCAGTTGTGCGGTGAAGAATTCCGGCGAGTTTCGGACGGATTCCGGCAAATTCCAATATGCTTGGTCCGCATAAAAAACAAGATTAGCTGATAGATATGTTGCACCAAGATTGTCACCAAAGAGAGGCCGACTTTGGATGATGTACATCCAATTCTCTTAAAATATTTTGGACCAAATAATCTCAGCAATAGCATTGGCTAAAGCTTTATATTCAGCTTCTGTGCTTGAACGAGACACGGTAGCTTGCTTGCGAGCACACCAAGAGATAAGATTGCTCCCAAGAAAAAACTGCAAAGCCTCCTGTTGATCTTCTGTCATCAGGACAACCTGCCCAATCTGCATCTAAAAAAGCACTTACCAACATTGAGTCTGACTTTCCAAGTTTAAGGCCACGAGTCTTTGTTCCTTGTAGATATCTAAGTATTCTTTTCACGTCTGTCCAATGTACACTAGTGGGGCATGTAAAAACTGACAGACTTTTTATTGACTGAGAATGAAATATATGGTCTAGTCCATGTTAAGTATTGTAAAGCCCCTACTATGCTCTTGTACCTGGTAGAGTCTTCTGCACCAAGAATCTCCCCATCATGAAGAGATAACTTTTCCAAAATAGATAGGGGCTGGCTTGCACCCCTTCACGCCCACACGCTGAAGCACACATCTTCCACATATCTTGCCCGAGACAAAACAATACCACTGCCCATATGTTTTACCTCAATCCCAAGGAAAAAAATGAAGATCTCCCAAGTCCTTGAGTGAAAAGTCCATGCGCAAATCTTTTAGCAAAGCATCAACTACCTTGGAAGACGAGCTTGTAACAATTATGTCATCAACATAGATAAGCATAAAAATAGTTATCCCATGCCTATGATAAAAGAACAAAGAGGTATCTGCTTTTGAAGGAAAAAACACAAGAGATTGTAACTTGAAGGACAACCGAGAATACCAAGCCCTTGGTGATTGTTTCAGTCCATGAAGTGGTGACTGTGTGCTCTCATACCCAGGAGGTTGTCTCATGAAGACTTCCTCTTCCAGAACACAATGCAGAAACGTGTTCTTCACATCTAGGTGTTGCATACACCAATTTCTGGAGATTGAAACTAAAAGGATTAATCTGATAGTAGTAGCTTTGACTACTGGACTAAATGTGTCCTCATAATCAATACCATATCTCTGTTTGAAACCTTTAGCTACTAGACGTGCCTTATACCTATTAATAGTGCCATCAGATTTTCTTTTTACCTTATACACCCACTTACAGTCAGTTATGTTTATGCCCTTCATTGGTGGAACAGGACCACATGTTTTATTCTCCATGAGAGCTACATATTCTTCATCCATGGCCTTCTTCCACCTCGAATCAGCAATCGCTTCTTTCAGATTCTTTGGTTCACCTGTAGCACAAAAACCACCCAACGAATACAACCATCTTTATATTCTTTAGGTTTAATTATACCACTTTGTGACTGGGTAAGGGAACACGTTGGGGGTGAGAGCTGGTCGTGCGAGTTGCTGCTGAAGTCGATTTGATGTAGCAGAAATAACATCCGTAGAATCGCTATGCAGCGAATCAGAGGCCGCCACTGTTCATGGGAAGGTTGCTGTTTGGTTTGTGACTAACTTTGCCAAAGGTTGCCACACATAAGGATAGGCAAGTTTGATCAACTTAGGTGAGTGTTTGGTTCAAGCCACACCTTAGGCAAAGCCACACTAGGGCCCCATATGACATACACACAAAAAGTGTGACAAGATTCCCTTAGGCTTGCCAACTTGTGACTCTCATTTTGATGAATTAACCTTAGGCAAGCTTAGCAAAAATGTGTGGCAATGCAAGGCCTAGAACCAAAAAGCCCCAGAACCAGCGTCGTCGGGCTCCATGTCGCTGGGCGCGTCCTGATTGGCAGGCATGAACTCCATAAACCGATGGGAGGCAAAATTATTTTGTTTTGACCCTTTTCATGTAGTTTAGCAAGATCTGACCCCGGTATGAAAAAAATCGAGAATTGACCCGTTTGACTACCGCCGGAGGCCCTGGCGGTAGCTTAACACAGGCTACCGCCGCCACGCCTGGCGGTAGGTTCCGTTGACGGTCATCTGGCCGTTAACGGGCGCTGACGTGGCAAAGGGCCCTACCGCCGCTGACCCTGGCGGTAAGCGCCAACACCCTACCGCCGAGGTCTCTGGCGGTAGGGTCCTGGAGGATAAGGTTTGTGGGGCCCACTAACCACCCACCCACTCCACTCATCTTCTTCCCCGAGCTCTAACTCTCTCCCCCTTTTCTCCCCCACCCAAGCACCCACTAGACCCCCCTCCATTGCTTGGGATTTATCTCGTGGATCGTGGGCATTTGCATCACCCAAGGTACCTCTCCCATCCCCCCTTCATTTGGTTGGTTCAAATCATCTACTTTTTTTTGGAACCAACTAGTTTTGCAAGCCCTAGTTCTTCCTCTAGTTTTGCATTTATTGTGCATTTATGGTTGGCCTAAGTAATTTGTGTCAATCCTTGTTGTGGCAAGCTAGCTTAATTGTTAGGGTTAGGGGTTTAGTTAGGTTAGGGTTAGGGTTAGTGCTATGATTAAGGTATACTAGTTGTTTGATTCAAATTATATATTTTAGACAGTTCATCCATATGAAATGGCCGGTCCATGGATGACTCAATTTTGTTCCATTGTTTTCAGATGGATAAACTAGTGAATGTGCATTATTTGGACAAGGCGGCTTTCATGGATGGAAATACCGACGAAGGGGAGGAGGCCATGGTTTTTGACACAAGCCCGAGGTATGATGATATTGTCGTGAAAGTGAGAAGCGTCCTCAATTGGATTAATCCAAGTGATGGTGTGAAGCTTATTGGGCGATATGATGTGGGAGTGGGAGTAAAATCCCGATTAAAGAGTATGCCCATCACCTCTCAATTGCATTGCGATGTGTATAAGGAGAAAGTTGAGGGATCACAAGACAAGTCACTTGAGTTATTTGCCACAAAGGTTGAAGTTCCTCGGCCACTACTCGACTTGAACAGGAACTCCCAAATACATGATGGTGTCGTGGTGTATGACCACAATGCGGGTAGCCAACCACCAAGTAGCCAACCAAATGAAGAGGACATCAATGCTAGAGCCATAGTTCTTCTAGGTGATGATCATGTTGGAGATGAGGCCGTTGCTCATGTCGACGAACATGCAAATGTTCATGTTGATGAAGATGCCATTGCTCATGTTGATGGAGATGCTATTGCTCAAGTTGATATGTATGCGGAATAAGAAGAGATTCATTACATTCCCACTGGTGACTTGGATGCCATTGTGCATCAACAAGACATGGACTGTAACCTCCCTTATAGCCGTATGTGTAGTATGAGTTAGATGATGAGGGTCCACCAGAAGAATTGGATGAGGATGGATTCACGGCACAAGAAAATCAAGTCTACAAGAAGGTCAATGGCAAGGATAGCTCTTTGTTTCGTGATCTTAGTCTTGCCGACAAGACTGTTGTTGATGGCGGCATGATACATCTCCAATATATCTATAATTTTTGATTGCTCCATGCTCTTTTATTATCAATCTTGGATGTTTTATAATCATTTTATATCATTTTCTGGTACTAACCTATTGACATAGTGCTAAGTGCCAGTTCCTGTTTTTCCATGTTTTTTACATCGCAGGAAATCAATATCAGATGGAGTCCAAATGCCACGAAACTTTATGGAGATTTTTTATGGACCAGAAGAAGTTGGGCCCCGGTTGCACCTGGGGGGAGTCCCGAGGAGGGGACAACCCACCAGGGCGCGCCAGGAGGCCCAGGCGCGCCCTGGTGGGTTGTGCCCACCTCGGGTGCCCCCCAGACCGCCTCTTTGCTCTATAAATACCCCAATATTCCAGAAACCCTAGGGGAGTCAACGAAATATTCATCCAACCACCGCAGAGTCTAAAACCACCAGATCCAATCTAGACACCATCACAGAGGGGTTCACCGCCTCCATTGGTGCCTCTCCGATGATGCGTGAGTAGTTCTTTGTAGACCTCCGGGTCCGTAGTTAGTAGCTACATGGCTTTCTCTCTCTCGCTAAATTCTCAATACAATGGTCTCTTGGAGATCCATATGATGCAACTCTTTTTGCGGTGTGTTTGTTGGGATCCGATGAACTTCAAGTTTATGATCAGTTATATCTTTTTATATCCATGAAAGTTATTTGAGTTTCTTTGATCTCTTATATGCATGATCTCTTATAGCCTCATATTTCTTCTCCGATATTTGGGTTTTGTTTGGCCAACTTGATCTATTTATCTTGCAATGGGAAGAGGTGCCCAGTAGTGGGTTTGATCTTACGGTGCTTGATCCCAGTGACAGAAAGGGAACCGACACGTATGTGTCACTGCTACTAAGAATAAAAAGATGGGATCTATATCTAACGCAATAGATAAACGGATCTTGTCTACACCATATCATCGTTCTTATTGCATTACTCCATTTTTCCATGAACTTAATACACTAGATGCATGCTGGATAGCGGTCGATGTCTGGAGTAACAGTAGTAGATGCAGGTAGGAGTCGGTCTACTAATCTTGGACGTGATGCCTATGTAATGATCATTGCCTGGATATCATCATAATTATTTGAAGTTCTATCAATTGCCCAACAATAGTTTGTTCACCCACCATTTGCTATCTTTCTCGAGAGAAGCCACTAGTGAAACCTACGGCCCCCGAGGAACCAGGGTCTCCACAGCAGCAAAACTATTCTTCTTCTCATCTCTGATTTTTTTTGGTCCGGTCGAATTTGGAGCCACTCTGTCCCTGTATGATCCAGCTGCTCCCAAACTTTCCCCAGTAGCAAATTTGAGAGCATCTCTAGCAGACCCCTTAAAATTACAAACTGTAAAACTCGGATAAGGGTCAGAAAAGAAGGCATTTGAAGGGTCCATTTTAGCTATGGCCGAATAGATACCCTAAAACAAACTGTAAAACTGGGATAAGAGCTCCTTCCTCCAGCCCAACCAGAGTCCCCCCTTCCCCCAGCCGGCCGCGCCGGTCGCACCTAGCCCTGTCGGCCGTGCCCGTCGCCCGTCGGCCGCCGCCGCGCCTCGTCCTCACCAGCCACACCTCGTCGCCCCGCCGGCCGCACCCCATCGTCTGCCAACCGCGCCCATCCCAGCCGGTCGTGTCCTGTCGGCCATGCCCGTCGCCCGTCGGCCGCCGCCGCGCCTCGTCCCCGCCAGCCACACCTCGTCGCCCCGCCGACCGTGCCCCATCGTTTGCCAGCCGCGCCCATCCCGGCCGGTCGCGTCCCGTCGCCCGCTGGCTGTGCCCTGCTCCTTTGCCGGCCGCGCCGACCGAGCCGTGCCCTTTGCCGGCCGGGTCGGGAGGATTCCGATAGCTAGGCTGAGGTCACGGGAGGCCACGGTGAGGTCGAGCTCGTCCAATTCAAACCGACGGTGATCGATTCTAGTGCCCAGCGGCCTTTGCAGGTGTGCGGTGAAGAATTCCGGCGAGTTTCGGACGGATTCCGGCAAATTCCAATATGCTTGGTCCACATGAAAAACAAGATTAGCTGATAGGTATGTTGCACCAAGATTGTCACACCAAAGAGAGGCTGACTTTGGATGATGTACACCCAATTCTCCTAAAATATTTTGGATCCAAATAATCTCAGCAATAGCATTGGCTAAAGCTTTATATTCAGCTTTTGTGCTTGAACGAGACACGGTAGCTTGCTTGCGAGCACACCAAGAGATAAGATTGCTCCCAAGAAAAAACTGCAAAGCCTCCTGTTGATCTTCTGTCATCAGGACAACCTGCCCAATCTGCATCTGAAAAAGCACTTACCAACATTGAGTCTGACTTTGCAAGTTTAAGGCCATGAGTTTTGTTCCTTGTAGATACCTAAGTATTCTTTTCACGTCTGTCCAATGTACACTAGTGGGGCATGTAAAAACTGACAGACTTTTTATTGACTGAGAATGAAATATATGGTCTAGTCCATGTTAAGTATTGTAAATCCCCTACTATGCTCTTGTACCTGGTAGAGTCTTCTGCACCAAGAATCTCCCCATCATGAAGAGATAACTTTTCCAAAATAGATAGGGGCTGGCTTGCACCCCTTCATGCCCACACGCTGAAGCACACATCTTCCACATATCTTGCCCGAGACAAAACAATACCACTGCCCATATGTTTTACCTCAATCCCAAGGAAAAAAATGAAGATCTCCCAAGTCCTTGAGTGCAAAGTCCATGCGCAAATCTTTTAGCAGAGCATCAACTACCTTGGAAGACGAGCTTGTAACAATTATGTCATCAACATAGATAAGCATAAAAATAGTTATCCCATACCTATGATAAAAGAACAGAGAGGTATCTGCTTTTGAAGGAAAAAACACAAGAGATTGTAACTTGAAGGACAACCGAGAATACAAGCCCTTGGTGATTGTTTCAGTCCATGAAGTGGTGACTGTGTGCTCTCATACCCAGGAGGTTGTCTCATGAAGACTTCCTCTTCCAGAACACAATGCAGAAACGTGTTCTTCACATCTAGGTCTTGCACACACCAATTTCTGGAGATTGAAACTAAAAGGATTAATCTGATAGTAGTAGCTTTGACTACTGGACTAAATGTGTCCTCATAATCAATACCATATCTCTGTTTGAAACCTTTAGCTACTAGACGTGCCTTATACCTATTAATAGTGCCATTAGATTTTCTTTTTACCTTATACACCCACTTACAGTCAGTTATGTTTATGCCCTTCATTGGTGGAACAAGACCACATGTTTTATTCTCCATGAGAGCTGCATATTCTTCATCGATGGCCTTCTTCCACCTCGAATCAGCAATCGCTTCTTTCAGATTCTTTGGTTCACCTGTAGCACAAAAACCACCCAACGAATACAACCATCTTTATATTCTTTAGGTTTAATTATACCACTTTGTGACCGGGTAAGGGAACACGTTGGGGGTGAGAGCTGGTCATGCGAGTTGCTGCTGAAGTCGATTTGATGTAGCAGAAATAACATCCGTAGAATCGCTATGCAGCGAATCAGAGGCCGCCACTGTTCATGGGAAGGTTCTCCTGGTGACACAGAGGGGCTATTTCGTTTGTGACTAACTTTGCCAAAGGTTGCCACACATAAGGATAGGCAAGTTTGATCAACTTAGGTGAGTGTGTGGTTCAAGCCACACCTTAGGCAAAGCCACACTAGGGCCCCATATAACATACACACAAAAAGCGTGACAAGATTCCCTTAGGCTTGCCAACTTGTGGCTCTCATTTTGATGAATTAACCTTAGGCAAGCTTAGCAAAAATGTGTGGCAATGCAAGGCCTAGAACCAAAAAGCCCCAGAACCAGCGTCGTCGGGCTCCATGTCGCTGGGCGCGTCCTGATTGGCAGGCACGAACTCCACAAACCGATGGGAGGCAAAATTTCGTGTTTTGACCCTTTTCACGTAGTTTAGCAAGATCTGACCCCGGTATTAAAAAAATATATCGAGAATTGACCCTTTTGGCTACCGCCGGAGGCCCTGGTGGTAGCTTAACACAGGCTACCGCCGCCACGCCTGGCGGTAGGTTCCGTTGACGGTCATCTGGCCGTTAACGGGCGCTGACGTGGCAAAGGGCCCTACCGCCGCTAACCCTGGCGGTAAGCCCCAACACCCTACCACCGAGGTCTCTGGCGGTAGGGTCCTGGAGGATAAGGTTTGTGGGGCCCACTAACCACCCACCCACTCCACTCATCTTCTTCCCCGAGCTCTAACTCTCTCCCCCTCTTCTCTCCCACCCAAGCACCCACTAGACCCCCCTCCATTTCTTGGGATTTGTCTTGTGGAATGTGCGCATTTGCATCACCCAAGGTACCTCTCCCATCCCCCCTTCATTTAGTTGGTTCAAATCATCTACTTTTGTTGGAATCAACTAGTTTTGCAAGCCCTAGTTCTTCCTCAAGTTTTGCATTTATTGTGCATTTGTTGTGCATTTATGGTGCATTTATGGTTGGCCTAAGTAATTTGTGTCAATCCTTGTATTGGCAAGCTAGCTTAATTGTTAGGGTTAGGGGTTTAGTTAGGTTAGGGTTAGGGTTAGTGCTATGATTAAGGTATACTAGTTGTTTGATTCAAATTATATATTTTAGATAGTTCATCCATATGAAATGGCCGGTCCATGGATGACTCAATTTTGTTCCATTGTTTTCAGATGGATAAACTAGTGAATGTGCATTATTTGGACAAGGCGGCTTTCATGGATGGAAATACCGACGAAGGGGAGGAGGCCATGGTTTTTGACACAAGCCCGAGGTATGATGATATTGTCGAGAAAGTGAGAAGCGTCCTCAATTGGATTAATCCAAGTGATGGTGTGAAGCTTATTGGGCGGTATGATGTGGGAGTGGGAGTAAAATCCCAATTAAAGAGTATGCCCATCACCTCTCAATTGCATTGCGATGTGTATAAGGAGAAAGTTGAGGGATCACAAGACAAGTCACTTGAGTTATTTGCCACAAAGGTTGAAGTTCCTCGGCCACTACTCGACTTGAACAGGAACTCCCAAATACATGATGGTGTCGTGGTGTATGACCACAATGCGGGTAGCCAACCACCAAGTAGCCAACCAAATGAAGAGGACATCAATGCTAGAGCCATAGTTCTTTTAGGTGATGATCATGTTGGAGATGAGGCCGTTGCTCATGTCGACGAACATGCAAATGTTCATGTTGATGAAGATGCCATTGCTCATGTTGATGGAGATGCTATTGCTCAAGTTGATATGTATCCGGAATAAGAAGAGATTCATTACATTCCCACTGGTGACTTGGATGTCATTGTGCATCAACAAGACATGGACTATAACCTCCCTTATAGCCGTATGTGTAGGTATGAGTCAGATGATGAGGGTCCACCAGAAGAATTGGATGAGGATGGATTCACGACACAAGAAAATCAAGTCTACAAGAAGGTCAATGGAAAGGAAAGAGGACCCTCTTTGTTTCGTGATCTTAGTCTTGCCGACAAGACCGTTGTTGATGGCGGCATGATACGTCTCCAACGTATCTATAATTTTTGATTGCTCCATGCTGTTTTATTATCAATATCAGACGGAGTCCAAATGCCACGAAACGTTATGGAGATTTTTTATGGACCAGAAGAAGTTGGGCCCCGGTTGCACCTGGGGGAGTCCCGAGGAGGGGACAACCCACCAGGGCACGCCAGGAGGCCCAGGCGCGCCCTGGTGGGTTGTGCCCACCTCGGGTGCCCCCCAGACCGCCTCTTTGCTCTATAAATACCCCAATATTCCAGAAACCCTAGGGGAGTCGACAAAATATTCATCCAACCACCGCAGAGTCCAGAACCACCAGATCCAATCTAGACACCATCACAGAGGGGTTCACCACCTCCATTGGTGCCTCTCCGATGATGCGTGAGTAGTTCTTTGTAGACCTCCGGGTCCGTAGTTAGTAGCTACATGGCTTTCTCTCTCTCGCTGAATTCTCAATACAATGGTCTCTTGGAGATCCATATGATGCAACTCTTTGTGCGGTGTGTTTGTTGTGATCCGATGAACTTCAAGTTTATGATCAGTTATATCTTTTTATATCCATGAAAGTTATTTGAGTTTCTTTGATCTATTATATGCACGATCTCTTATAGCCTCATATTTCTTCTCCGATATTTGGGTTTTGTTTGGCCAACTTGATCTATTTATCTTGCAATGGGAAGAGGTGCCCAGTAGTGGGTTCGATCTTACGGTGCTTGATCCCAGTGACAGAAAGGGAACCGACACATATGTGTCACTGCTACTAAGAATAAAAAGATGGGATCTATATCTAACGCAATAGATAAACGGATATTGTCTACATCATATCATCGTTCTTATTGCATTACTCCATTTTTCCATGAAATTAATACACTAGATGCATGCTGGATAGCGGTCGATGTGTGGAGTAACAGTAGTAGATGCAGGCAGGAGTCGGTCTACTAATCTTGGACGTGATGCCTATGTAATGATCATTGCCTGGATATCATCATAATTATTTGAAGTTCTATCAATTGCCCAACAATAGTTTGTTCACCCACCGTTTGCTATCTTTCTCGAGAGAAGCCACTAGTTAAACCTACGACCCCCGGGTCTTCTTTCTCATATATTTGCCTTTGCGATCTTTTTCCTTGCGTTTATTTTCAGATCTATTCAACCAAAAATACAAAAAAACCGTGCTACAATTTATTCTTATTTGTTTTATTTGGCGTTCGATCTATCAATCTACTACAATTTACCTCACGTCCTTTGCCTATCTTGAGGCGCTGTACCCCGAAAGGGATTGACAACCCCTTTAACACGTCGGGTTGCGAGGTGTTATTATTTGTGTGCAGGGGCTGTTTACGTTGTGTTGCTTGGTTCTCCTACTGGTTCGATAACCTTGGTTTCGTATCTGAGGGAAATGCCTACCGCCGCTGTGCTGCATCATCCCTTCCTCTTTGGGGGAAATAACGACGTAGCTTCAAGCGACATCAAAAGGAATTTCTAGCGAGGATCTTCAACATAACCAGGTTCCTAATCACAAATCTCATCTCCTCGCAATTTACATTATTTGCCATTTTCCTCTCCCCCACTTCACAAAAATTTGCCATTTTATTCGCCTCTCTTTTTCGTTCACGGTTTTCTTGCCAGATCTCATGTTTGCTTGTGTGCCATGTGCCTTCTATTTGCATGCATCTTCTCTTGCTAAAAATCTATTGATATGGATCCTCATCCACTAGCTAATCTTTTTAAGAGATCTTATTATGTTGAACCAGTTGCTAGTGATTTGAGTGCACTTGATTATCTTTATGAAGTTTTGCTTGAGATTCGTGAATCTGAAAATTGTGATGAAGAAATTTATGAAGTGATTCATGATAGCTCCTTGAATGAAAAGCATGATTGCAATGATTTTACAATAAATTCTATTAATGTCAATAGTGCTAATAATATGCTAAACCCCAAGCTTGGGGATGCTAACTTTGACATGTCCTCTACTTATTGCAATGATCATGATTGGGGTGATTCTTTTTATGATCATGAAAATTTATTTAAGCCTCATGATGAATATGTTTACGATAATATTGAAAGTGGGTTTGGAAGAGTGTCAACTCTATGTAAAAAGGATCCCACCACTTTGGAGCATGATCAATCTTATGAAAATTTTGATAAAAGTGGGTTTGGAGAGGTCATGACTTTAGTTGATGTTAATCCCGCTATTTTGGAAGATTTTCAACTTTGTATGCATGTGGATCATGAAGAGAATATTTTATGTGATGGTTATATTGTTGAATTTTATCCCACATTACTTATTATGACAGAGGAAAATATTGTGGTGGAAATTTTTATATTACTAAATTACCTCTCGTTATGTTGAGATCGTCAACGTTTTATTCTTCTACCTTGCATATGCTAGAAGTTTCTTGTCTTGATAATTTGTTTGCTTATAAAATTCCTATGCATAGGAAGTATGTTAGACTTCAATGTGTTTATCATATGTTCCATTATGCTCTCTTTGTGTTTCAATTCTTATCTTTTGTGTGAGCATCATTGAAATTATTATACCTAGCTAAGGGCGTAAAACTATAGCGCTTGTTGGGAGGCAACCCAATGAATACATTTTTTTGCTTTCTGTTCTTGAGTGTTTGCACAATTATGCAAATGTTATGATTGTGTTTTTTGTGTTTAATTTATTATTTGTGCCAAGTAAAGCCTTTAGGATCTTCTTGTTGGAAATATGCCCTAGAGGCAATAATAAAATGATTATTATTATATTTCCTTGTTCATGATAATTGTCTATTATTCATGCTATAATTGTGTTATCTGAAAATAGTAATACATGTGTGAATACATAGACCACAACATGTCCCTAGTAAGCCTCTAGTTGACTAGCTCATTGATCAATTGATAGTCATGGTTTCCTGACTATGGACATTGGATGTCGTTGATAACGGGATCACATCATTAGGAGAATGATGTGATGGACAAGACCCAATCCTAAGCATAGCACACGATCGTGTAGTTCGTTTGCTAGAGCTTTTCCAATGTCAAGTATCATTTCCTTAGACCATGAGATCGTGTAACTCCCGGATACCTTAGGAGTGCTTTGGGTGTACCAAACATCACAACGTAACTGGGTGACTATAAAGGTATACTACGGGTATCCCCGAAAGTATCTGTTGGGGATCGAGACTGGGATTTGTCACTCCGTATGACGGAGAGGTATCTCTGGGCCCACTCGGTAATGCATCATCATAATGAGCTCAATGTGACCAAGTGTTTGGTCACGGGATCATGCATTACGGTACGAGTAAAGTGACTTGCCGGTAACGAGATTGAACGAGGTATTGGGATACCGACGATCGAATCTCGGGCAAGTAACGTACCGATTGACAAAGGGAATTGTATACGGGATTACTTGAATCCTCGACATCGTGGTTCATCCGATGAGATCATCGTGGAGCATGTGGGAGCCAACATGGGTATCCAGATCCCGCTGTTGGTTATTGACCGGAGAGTCGTCTCGGTCATGTCTGCATGTCTCCCGAACCCGTAGGGTCTACACACTTAAGGTTCGGTGACGCTAGGGTTGTAGAGATATTAGTATGCAGTAACCCGAAAGTTGTTCGGAGTCCCGGATGAGATCCCGGACGTCACGAGGAGTTCCGGAATGGTCCGGAGGTGAAGAATTATATATAGGAAGTCCAGGTTTCGGCCATCGGGAAAGTTTCGGGGGTCACCGGTATTGTACCGGGACCACCGGAAGGGTCCCGGGGGTCCACCGGGTGGGGCCACCTATCCCGGAGGGCCCCATGGGCTGAAGTGGGAGGGGAACCAGCCCCTGGTGGGCTGGTGCCCCCCCTTGGGCCCCCCTGCGCCTAGGGTTGGAAACCCTAGGGGTGGGGGCGCCTCCACCTGGCTTGGGGGGCAAGTTCCCCCCCTAGGCCGCCGCCCCCCTGGAGATGGATCTCCAGGGCCGCGCACCCCTAGGCCCCTATATAAAGAGGGGGGGAGGGAGGGCAGCCGCACCCTAGTCCCTGGCGCCTCCCTCTCCCCCTTACCACCTCTCCCTCTCGCTGAGCTTGGCGAAGCCCTGCCGAGATCGCCGCTGCTTCCACCACCACGCCGTCGTGCTGCTGGATCTCCATCAACCTCTCCTTCCCCCTTGCTGGATCAAGAAGGAGGAGACGTCTTCCCCAACCGTACGTGTGTTGAACGCGGAGGTGCTGTCCGTTCAGCACTAGGATCATCGGTGATTTGGATCACGACGAGTACGACTCCCTCAACCCCGTTCTCTTGAACGCTTCCGCTCATGATCTACAAGGGTATGTAGATGCACTCCTCTCTCTCGTTGCTAGATGAACTCCATAGATTGATCTTGGTGAAGCGTAGAATTTTTTTATTTTCTGCAACGTTCCCCAACAGTGGCATCATGAGCTAGGTCTATGCGTAGTTTCTTTGCACGAGTAGAACACAAATTTGTTGTGGGTGTAGATGTTGTCAATTTTCTTGCCACTACTAGTCTTACTTTGCTTCGGCGGCATCTTGGGATGAAGCGGCCTGGACCGACCTTACACGTACGCTTACGTGAGACAGGTTCCACCGACTGACATGCACTAGTTGCATAAGGTGGCCAGCGGGTGTCTGTCTCTCCCACTTTAGTCGAAGCGGATTCGATGAAAAGGGTCCTTATGAAGGGTAAATAGAAATTGGCATATCACGTTGTGGCTTTTACATAGGTAAGAAACGTTCTTGCTAGAACCCTATTGCAGCCACGTAAAAACATGCAACAACAATTAGAGGACGTCTAACTTGTTTTTGCAGCATATGCCTTGTGATGTGATATGGCCAAAAGTTGTGATGAATGATATATATGTGATGTATGAGATCATGTTCTTGTAATAGGAATCACGACTTGCATGTCGATGAGTATGACAACCGGCAGGAGCCATAGGAGTTGTCTTAATTATTGTATGACCTGCGTGTCAATGATTAAACGCCATGTAATTACTTTACTTTATTGCTAAACCGTTAGCCATAGTAGTAGAAGTAATAGTTGGCGAGCAACTTCATGGAGACACGATGATGGAGATCATGATGGGAGATCATGGTGTCATGCCGGTGACGAAGATGATCATGGCGCCCCGAAGATGGAGATCAAAGGAGCTATATGATATTGGCCATATCATGTCACTATTTGATTGCATGTGATGTTTATCATGTTTTTGCATCTTATTTTCTTAGAACGACGGTAGTAAATAAGATGATCCCTCATAATAATTTCAAGAAAGTGTTCCCCCTAACTGTGCGCCGTTGCGAAAGTTCGTTGTTTCGAAGCACCACGTGATGATCGGGTGTGATAGATTCCAACGTCCACATACAACGGGTGTAAGACAGATTTACACATGCAAAAACACTTAGGTTAACTTGACGAGCCTAGCATGTACAGACATGGCCTCGGAACACAAGAGACCGAAAGGTCGAACATGAGTCGTATGGAAGATACGATCAACATGGAGATGTTCACCGATGATGACTAGTCCGTCTCACGTGATGATCGGACACGGCCTAGTTGACTCGGATCATGTATCACTTAGATGACTAGAGGGATGTCTAATCTGAGTGGGAGTTCATTAAATAATTTGATTAGATGAACTTAATTATCATGAACTTAGTCTAAAAACCTTTGCAAAAATGTCTTGTAGATCAAATGGCCAACGCTCATGTCAACCTTAACTTCAACGCTTTCCTAGAGAAAACCAAGCTGAAAGATGATGGCAGCAACTATTCGGACTGGGTACGGAACCTGAGGATCATCCTCATAGCTGCCAAGAAAGCATATGTCCTAGAAGGACCGCTAGGTGAAGCACCCATCCCAGAGAACCAAGACGTTATGAACGCTTGGCAGTCACGTGCTGATGATTACTCCCTCGTTCAGTGCGGCATGCTTTACAGCTTAGAACCGGGGCTCCAAAAGTGTTTTGAGCAACACGGAGCATATGAGATGTTCGAGGAGCTGAAAATGGTTTTCCAAGCTCATGCTCGGGTCGAGAGATATGAAGTCTCTGATAAGTTCTACAGTTGTAAAATGGAGGAAAATAGTTCTGTCAGTGAGCACATACTCAAAATGTCTGGGTTGCACAACCGCTTGTCCCAGCTGGACATTAACCTCCCGGATGAGGCGGTCATTGACAGAATCCTTCAGTCGCTCCCACCTAGCTACAAGAGCTTTGTGATGAACAACAATATGCAAGGGATGGTGAAAACTATTCCTGAAGTATTTTCAATGCTGAAATCAGCGGAGGTGGAAATCAAAAAGGAACATCAAGTGTTGATGGTCAATAAAACCACTAGTTTCAAGAAAGGCAAGGGTAAGAAGAACTTCAAGCAGGATGGCAAGGGAGTTGCCATGCCCGGTAAACCAGTTGCCGGGAAGAAGCCAAAGAATGGACCCAAGCCTGAGACTAAGTGCTTTTACTGCAACGGGAAGGGTCACTGGAAGCGGACCTGCCCCACATACTTAGCAGACAAGAAGGCCGACAACACTAAAGGTATATGTGATATACATGTAATTGATGTGTACCTTACCAGTACTCGTAGTAGCTCCTGGGTATTTTATACCGGTGCGGTTGCTCATATTTGTAACTCAAAGCAGGAGCTGCGGAATAAGCGGAGACTGGCAAGGGACGAGGTGACGATGCGCGTCGGGAATGGTTCCAAGGTCGATGTGCTCGCCGTCGGCACGCTACCTCTACATTTACCTACGGGATTAGTTTTAAACCTCAATAATTGTTATTTAGTGCCAGCTTTGAGCATGAATATTGTATCAGGATCTCGTTTAGTACGAGATGGCTACTCATTTAAATCCGAGAATAATGGTTGTTCTATTTATATGAGGGATATGTTTTATGGTCATGCCCCGCTGGTCAATGGTTTATTCTTAATGAATCTCGAACGTGATGTTACACATATTCATAGTATTAATACCAAAAGACGTAAGGTTGATAACGATAGTCCCACACACTTGTGGCACTGCCGCCTTGGTCACATTGGTGTCAAGCGCATGAAGAAGCTCCTGTTGGGGAACGTTGCAGAAAATTAAAATTTTTTCTACGGTTTCACCAAGATCCATCTATGAGTTCATCTAAGCAACGAGTCAAGGGAGTGAGTTTGCATCTACATACCACTTGTAGATCGCGTACGGAAGCGTTAGATGGAGCGGTGATGATGGAGTCGTACTCGCCGTGATTCAGATCACCGGAGATCCTAGCGCCGAACGGACGGCACCTCCGCGTTCAACACACGTACGGTGCATGTGACGTCTCCTCCTTCTTGATCCAGCAAGGGGGGAAGAGAGGTTGATGATGATGGCTCCAGCAGCAGCACAAGGCGTGGTGGTGGTGGAACAGCAGCACTCCGGCAGGGCTTCGCCAAGCACGTGACAGAGGAGGAAGAGGTGTAGCAGGGGGAGGGGGCGCCAGGACTTCAGGGTGCGGCTGCCCCTCTCCCCCCTCCCTTTATATAGGCCCCCAGGGGGGGCGCCGGCCCTGGGAGATTCAATCTCCCAAGGGGGCGGCGGCCAAGGGGGGAGGAGTGCCCCCCAAGGCATGTGGTGCGCCCCCCCACCCTAGGGTTTCAACCCTAGGCGCAGGGAGTGGGCCTAGGGGGCGCACCAGCCCACTATGTGCTGGCTCCCCTCCCACTTCAGCCCATGGGGCCCTCCGGGATGGGTGGCCCCACCCGGTGGACCCCCGGGACCCTTCCGGTGGTCCCGGTACAATACCGGGTGACCCCGAAACTTTCCCGATGGCCGAAATACCACTTCCTATATATAATTCTTTACCTCCGGACCATTCCGAAACTCCTCGTGACGTCCGGGATCTCATCCGGGACTCCGAACAACATTCGGTATACTGCATACTCATATTCATACAACCCTAGCGTCACCGAACCTTAAGTGTGTAGACCCTACGGGTTCGGGAGACACGTAGACATGACCGAGACGGCTCTCGGGCAATAACCAACAGCGGGATCTGGATACCCATGTTGGCTCCCACATGCTCCTCGATGATCTCATCGGATGAACCACGATGTCGAGGATTCGAACAACCCCGTATACAATTCCCTTTGTCATTCGGTACGTTACATGCCCGAGACTCGATCGTCGGTATCCCAATACCTCGTTCAGTCTCGTTACCGGCAAGTCACTTTACTCGTACCGTAATGCATGATCCCGTGACCAAACACTTGGTCACTTTGAGCTCATTGTGATGATGCATTACCGAGTGGGCCCAGAGATACCTCTCCGTCATACGGAGTGACAAATCCCAGTCTCGATCCGTGTCAACCCAACAGACACTTTCGGAGATACCTGTAGTGCACCTTTATAGTCACCCAGTTACGTTGTGACGTTTGGTACACCCAAAGCACTCTTACGGTATCCGGGAGTTACACGATCTCATGGTCTAAGGAAGAGATACTTGACATTGGAAAAGCTCTAGCAAAACGAACTACACGATCTTGTGCTATGCTTAGGATTGGGTCTCGTCCATCACATCATTCTCCTAATGATGTGATCCCGTTGTCAATGACATCTAATGTCCATAGTCAGGAAACCATGACTATCTGTCGACCAACGAGCTAGTCAACTAGAGGCTCACTAGGGACATGTTATGGTCTATGTATTCACACGTGTATTACGATTTCCGGATAATACAGTTATAGCATGAATAAAAGACAATTATCATGAACAAGGAAATATAATAATAATCCTTTTATTATTGCCTCTAGGGCATATTTCCAACAGTCTCCCACTTGCACTAGAGTCAATAATCTAGTTACATTGTGATGAATCGAACACCCATAGAGTTCTGGTGTTGATCATGTTTTGCTCGCGAGAGAGGTTTAGTCAACGGATCTGCGACATTCAGATCCGTATGTACTTTGCAAATATCTATGTCTCCATCTTGAACATTTTCGCGGATGGAGTTGAAACGACGCTTGATGTGCCTGGTCTTCTTGTGAAACCTGGGCTCCTTGGCAAGGGCAATAGCTCCAGTGTTGTCACAGAAGAGTTTGATCGGCCCCGACGCATTGGGTATGACTCCTAGGTCGGTGATGAACTCCTTCACCCAAATAGCTTCATGCGCTGCCTCCGAGGCTGCCATGTACTCCGCTTCACATGTAGATCCCGCCACGACGCTCTGCTTGCAGCTGCACCAGCTTACTGCTCCACCATTCAACATATACACGTATCCGGTTTGTGACTTAGAGTCATCCAGATCTGTGTCGAAGCTAGCGTCGACGTAACCCTTTACGACGAGCTCTTCGTCACCTCCATAAACGAGAAACATGTCCTTTGTCCTTTTCAGGTACTTCAGGATATTCTTGACCGCTGTCCAGTGTTCCTTGCCGGGATTACTTTGGTACCTTCCTACCAAACTTACGGCAAGGTTTACATCAGGTCTGGTACACAGCATGGCATACATAATAGATCCTATGGCTGAGGCATAGGGGATGACGCTCATCTCTTCTTTATCTTTTGCCGTGGTCGGGCATTGAGCCGAGCTCAATCTCACACCTTGCAATACAGGCAAGAACCCTTTCTTGGACTGATCCATTTTGAACTTCTTCAAAATCTTATCAAGGTATGTGCTTTGTGAAAGACCTATGAGGCGTCTCGATCTATCCCTATAGATCTTGATGCCTAATATGTAAGCAGCTTCTCCAAGGTCCTTCATTGAAAAACACTTATTCAAGTAGGCCTTAATGCTGTCCAAGAATTCTATATCATTTCCCATCAAAAGTATGTCATCTACATATAATATGAGAAATGCTACAGAGCTCCCACTCACTTTCTTGTAAACGCAGGCTTCTCCATAAGTCTGCATAAACCCAAACGCTTTGATCATCTCATCAAAGCGAATGTTCCAACTCCGAGATGCTTGCACCAGCCCATAAATGGATCGCTGGAGCTTGCATACTTTGTTAGCGTTCTTAGGATCGACAAAACCTTCCGGCTGCATCATATACAGCTCTTCCTTAAGATAACCGTTAAGGAATGCCGTTTTGACGTCCATCTGCCATATCTCATAATCATAGTATGCGGCAATTGCTAACATGATTCGGACGGACTTAAGCTTCGCTACGGGAGAGAAAGTCTCATCGTAGTCAATCCCTTGAACTTGCCGATAACCCTTAGCGACAAGTCGAGCTTTATAGATGGTGACATTACCATCCGCGTCCGTCTTCTTCTTAAAGATCCATTTGTTTTCTATCGCTCGCCGATCATCGGGCAAGTCAGTCAAAGTCCATACTTTGTTTTCATACATGGATTCTATCTCGGATTTCATGGCTTCTAGCCATTTGTTGGAATCTGGGCCCGCCATCGCTTCTTCATAGTTCGAAGGTTCACCGTTGTCTAACAACATGATTTCCAGGACAGGGTTGCCGTACCATTCTGGTGCGGAACGTGTCCTTGTGGACCTACGAAGTTCAGTAGCAACTTGATCCGAAGTACCTTGATCATCATCATTAATTTCCTCTTCAGTTGGTGTAGGCATCACAGGAACATTTTCCTGAGCTGCACTACTATCCTGTTCAAGAGGTAGTACTTCATCGAGTTCTACTTTCCTCCCACTTAGTTCTTTCGAGAGAAACTCTTTTCCAGAAAGGATCCGTTCTTGGCAACAAAGATCTTGCCCTCGGATCTTAAGTAGAAGGTATACCCAATGGTTTCCTTAGGGTATCCTATGAAGACGCATTTTTCCGACTTGGGTTCGAGCTTTTCAGGTTGAAGTTTCTTGACATAAGCATCGCATCCCCAAACTTTTAGAAACGACAGCTTAGGTTTCTTCCCAAACCATAATTCATACGGTGTCGTCTCAACGGATTTAGACGGTGCCCTATTTAAAGTGAATGTAGCTGTCTCTAGAGCGTATCCCCAAAATGATAGCGGTAAATCGGTAAGAGACATCATAGACCGCACCATATCCAATAGAGTGCGATTACGACGTTCGGACACACCGTTACGCTGAGGTGTTCCAGGCGGCGTGAGTTGTGAAACGATTCCACATTTTCTTAAGTGTGTACCAAATTCGTGACTTAAATATTCTCCTCCACGATCCGATCGTAAGAATTTTATCTTTCGGTCACGTTGATTCTCTACCTCATTCTGAAATTCCTTGAACTTTTCAAAGGTCTCAGACTTGTGTTTCATCAAGTAGACATACCCATATCTACTCAAGTCATCAGTGAGAGTGAGAACATAACGATATCCTCCGCGAGCCTCAACGCTCATTGGACCGCACACATCGGTATGTATGATTTCCAACAAGTTGGTTGCTCGCTCCATTGTTCCGGAGAACGGAGTCTTGGTCATCTTGCCCATGAGGCATGGTTCGCATGTGTCAAATGATTCATAATCGAGAGACTCCAAAAGTCCATCAGCATGGAGCTTCTTCATGCGCTTGACACCAATGTGACCAAGGCGGCAGTGCCACAAGTATGTGGGACTATCGTTATCAACTTTACATCTTTTGGTATTCACGCTATGAATATGTGTAACATTACGCTCGAGATTCATTAAGAATAAACCATTGACCATAGGGGCATGACCATAAAACATATCTCTCATATAAATAGAACAACCATTATTCTCGGATTTAAATGAGTAGCCATCTCGTATCAAACGAGATCCAGATACAATGTTCATGCTCAAACTTGGCACCAAATAACAATTATTAAGGTTTATAACTAATCCCGTAGGTAAATGTAGAGGTAGCGTGCCGACGGCGATCACATCGACCTTGGAACCATTCCCGACGCGCATCGTCACCTCGTCCTTCGCCAGTCTCCGCTTATTCCGCAGCTCCTGCTGTGAGTTACAAATATGAGCAACGGCACCGGTATCAAATACCCAGGAGTTACTACGAGTACTGGTAAGGTACACATCAATTACATGTATATCAAATATACCTTTAGTGTTGCCGGCCTTCTTATCCGCTAAGTATTTGGGGCAGTTCCGCTTCCAGTGACCCTTCCCCTTGCAATAAAAGCACTCAGTCTCAGGCTTGGGTCCATTCTTTGACTTCTTCCCGGCAACTGGCTTACCGGGCGCGGCAACATCTTTGCCGTCCTTCTTGAAGTTCTTCTTACCCTTGCCCTTCTTGAACTTAGTGGTCTTATTGACCATCAACACTTGATGTTCTTTCTTGATTTCAACCTCTGCCGACTTCAGCATTGAAAATACTTCAGGAATGGTCTTCACCATCCCCTGCATATTATAGTTCATCACAAAGCTCTTGTAGCTTGGTGGGAGCGACTGAAGGATTCTGTCAATGACCGCCTCATCCGGGAGGTTAATGTCCAGCTGGGACAGGCGGCTGTGCAACCCAGACATTTTGAGTATATGCTCACTGACAGAACTGTTTTCCTCCATCTTACAACTATAGAACTTGTCGGAGACTTCATATCTCTCGACCCGGGCATGAGCTTGGAAAACTAGTTTCAGCTCCTCGAACATCTCATATGCTCCGTGTTGCTCAAAACGCTTTTGGAGCCCCGGTTCTAAGCTGTAAAGCATGCCGCACTGAACGAGGGAGTAATCATCAGCACGTGTCTGCCAAACGTTCAAATCGTCTTGCAGTGCTGGGAGAGCAGGTGGGTCACCTAACGGTGCTTCAAGGACATATGCTTTCTTGGCAGCTATGAGGATGATCCTAAGGTTCCGGACCCAGTCCGTATAGTTGCTGCCATCATCTTTCAGCTTGGTTTTCTCTAGGAACGCGTTGAAGTTCATGTTGACATGAGCGTTGGCCATTTGATCTACAAGACATATTTTGCAAAGATTTTAGACTAAGTTCATGATAATTAAGTTCATCTAATCAAATTATTTTAATGAACTCCCACTCAGATTTGACATCCCCTTAGTCATCTAAGTGTTACACGATCCGAGTCGACTAGGCCGTGTCCGATCATCACGTGAGACGGACTAGTCATCGTCGGTGAACATTCTCATGTTGATCGTATCTTCCATACGACTCGTGTTCGACCTTTCGGTCTCCGTGTTCCGAGGCCATGTCTGTACATGCTAGGCTCGTCAAGTTAACCCTAAGTGTTTTGCATGTGTAAAACTGTCTTACACCCGTTGTATGTGAACGTAAGGATCTATCACACCCGATCATCACGTGGTGCTTCGAAACGACGAACTTTAGCAACGGTGCACAGTTAGGGGAGAACACTTCTTGAAATTGTTGTAAGGGATCATCTTATTTACTACCGTCGTTCTAAGTAAACAAGATGCATAAAACATAATAAACATCACATGCAATTATATAAAGTAGTGACATGATATGGCCAATATCATATAGCTCCTTTGATCTTCATCTTCGGGGCTCCATGATCATCTTGTCACCGGCATGACACCATGATCTCCATCATCATGATCTCCATCATCGTGTCTTCATGAAGTTGTCACGCCAACGACTACTTCTACTTCTATGACTAACGCGTTTAGCAATAAAGTAAAGTAGTTTACATGGCGTTCTTCAATGACACGCAGGTCATACAAAAATAAAGACAACTCCTATGGCTCCTGCCAGTTGTCATACTCATCGACATGCAAGTCGTGATTCCTATTACAAGAACATGATCTCATACATCACAATATATCATTCATCATTCATCACAACTTCTGGCCATATCACATCACATGACAATTGCTGCAAAAACAAGTTAGACGTCCTCTAATTGTTGTTGCATCTTTTACGTGGCTGCAATTGGGTTCTAGCAAGAACGTTTTCTTACCTACGAATAACCACAACGTAATTTTGTCAACTTCTATTTACCCTTCACAAGGACCCTTTTCATCGAATCCGCTCCAACTAAAGTGGGAGAGACAGACACCCGCCAGCCACCTTATGCAACTAGTGCATGTTAGTTGGTGGAACCGGTCTCACGTAAGCGTACGTGTAAGGTTGGTCCGGGCCGCTTCATCCCACAATACCGCTGAAGCAAGATAAGACTAGTAGCGGCAAGCAAGTTGACAAGATCTACGCCCACAACAAAATTGTGTTCTACTCGTGCAATAGAGAACTACGCATAGACCTAGCTCATGATGCCACTGTTGGGGAACGTTGCAGAAAATTAAAATTTTTTCTACGGTTTCACCAAGATCCATCTATGAGTTCATCTAAGCAATGAGTCAAGGGAGTGAGTTTGCATATACATACCACTTGTAGATCGCGTACGGAAGCGTTACATGGAGCGGTGATGATGGAGTCGTACTCGCCGTGATTCAGATCACCGGAGATCCTAGCGCCGAACGGACGGCACCTCCGCGTTCAACACACGTATGGTGCATGTGACATCTCCTCCTTCTTGAACTCTAGGATTAGTGGGGTTTTAGTTGAACTTCGCTGGTTTTCATTTTTGGACTCGAAGGGGTTGCCATATCAACGGCGTGTTGGTGGTGGAACAGCAGCACTCCGGCAGGGCTTCGCCAAGCACGTGACGGAGGAGGAAGAGGTGTAGCAGGGGGAGGGGGCGCCAGGACTTCAGGGTGCATCTGCCCCTCTCCCCCTCCCTTTATATAGGCCCCCAGGGGGGGCGCCGGCCCTGGGAGATTCAATCTCCCAAGGGGGCGGCGGCCAAGGGGGGAGGAGTGCCCCCCAAGGCATGTGGTGCGCCCCCCACCCTACGTTTCAACCCTAGGCGTAGGGGGTGGGCCTAGGGGGTGCACCAGCCCACTATGGGCTGGCTCCCCTCCCACTTCAGCCCATGGGGCCCTCCGGGATGGGTGGCCCCACCCAGTGGACCCCCGGGACCCTTCCGGTGGTCCCGGTACAATACCGGGTGACCCCGAAACTTTCCCGATGGCCGAAATACCACTTCCTATATATAATTCTTTACCTCCGGACCATTTCGAAACTCCTCGTGATGTCCGGGATCTCATCCGGGACTCCGAACAACATTCGGTATACTGCATACTCATATTCATACAACCCTAGCGTCACCGAACCTTAAGTGTGTAGACCCTACAGTTTCGGGAGACACGTAGACATGACCGAGACGGCTCTCGGGCAATAACCAACAGCGGGATCTGGATACCCATGTTGGCTCCCACATGCTCCTCGATGATCTCATCGGATGAACCGCGATGTCGAGGATTCAAACAACCCCGTATACAATTCTCTTTGTCATTCAGTACGTTACATGCCCGAGACTCGATCATCGGTATCCCAATACCTCGTTCAGTCTCGTTACCGGCAAGTCACTTTACTCGTGCCGTAATGCATGATCCCGTGACCAAACACTTGGTCACTTTGAGCTCATTGTGATGATGCATTACCGAGTGGGCCCAGAGATACCTCTCCGTCATGCGGGGTGACAAATCCCAGTCTCGATCCGTGTCAACCCAACAAACACTTTCAGAGATACCTGTAGTGCACCTTTATAGTCACCCAGTTACGTTGTGACGTTTGGTACACCCAAAGCACTCTTACGGTATCCGGGAGTTACACGATCTCATGGTCTAAGGAAGAGATACTTGACATTGGAAAAGCTCTAGCAAAACGAACTACACTATCTTGTGCTATGCTTAGGATTGGGTCTCGTCCATCACATCATTCTCCTAATGATGTGATCCCGTTGTCAATGACATCTAATGTCCATAGTCAGGAAACCATGACTATCTGTCGACCAACAAGCTAGTCAACTAGAGGCTCACTAGGGACATGTTATGGTCTATGTATTCACACGTGTATTATGATTTCCGGATAATACAGTTATAGCATGAATAAAAGACAATTATCATGAACAAGGAAATATAATAATAATCCCTTTATTATTGCCTCTAGGGCATATTTCCAACAGCTCCATGCTGATGGACTTTTGGAGTCTATCAATTATGAATCATTTGACACATGCGAACCATGCCTCATGGGCAAAATGACCAAGACTCCATTTTCCGGAACAATGGAGCGAGCAACCAACTTATTGGAAATCATACATACTAATGTGTGCGGTCCAATGAGCGTTGAGGCTCGCGGAGGCTATCATTATGTTCTCACTCTCACTGATGACATAAGTAGATATGGGTATGTCTACTTGATGAAACACACGTCCGAGACCTTCGAAAAGTTCAAGGAATTTCAGAATGAGGTAGAGAATCAACGTGACCGAAAAATAAAGTTCTTACGATTAGATCGTGGAGGAGAATATTTAGGTCACGAATTTGGTACGCACTTAAGGAAATGTGGAATCGTTTCACAACTCACGCTGCCTGGAACACCTCAACGTAACGGTGTGTCCGAACTTCGTAATCGCACTCTATTGGATATGGTGCGATCTATGATGTCACTCACCGATTTACCACTATCATTTTGGGGATACGCTCTAGAGACAGCTACATTCACTTTAAATAGGGCACCATCTAAATCCGTTGAGACGACACCTTATGAATTATGGTTTGGGAAGAAACCTAAGCTATCGGTTCTAAAAGTTTGGAGATGCGATGCTTATGTCAAGAAACTTCAACATGAAAAGCTCAAACCCAAGTCGGAAAAATGCGTCTTCATAGGATACCCTAAGGAAACCATTGGGTATACCTTCTACCTCAGATCCGAAGGCAAGATCTTTGTTGCCAAGAACGGGTCCTTTCTGGAGAAAGAGTTTCTCTTGAAAGAAGTAAGTGGGAGGAAAGTAGAACTCGATGAAGTACTACCTCTTGAACCAGAAAGTAGTGCAGCTCAGGAAAATGTTCCTGTGGTGCCTACACCGACTGGAGAGGAAATTAATGATGATGATCAAGGTACTTCGGATCAAGTTGCTACTGAACTTCGTAGGTCCACGAGGACACGTTCCACACCAGAGTAGTATGGCAACCCTGTCCTGGAAATCATGTTGTTAGACAACGGCGAACCTTCGAACTATGAAGAAGCGATGGCGGGCCCAGATTCCAACAAATGGCTTGAAGCCATGCAATCCGAGATAGGATCCATGTATGAAAACAAAGTGTGGACTTTGACAGACTTTCCTGATGATCGGCGAGCGATAGAAAATAAATGGATCTTTAAGAAGAAGACGGACGCGGATGGTAATGTTACCATCTATAAAGCTCAACTTGTCGCTAAGGGTTATCGACAAATTCAAGGGGTTGACTACGATGAGACTTTCTCTCCTGTAGCGAAGCTGAAGTCCGTCCGAATCATGTTAGCAATTGCCGCATACTATGATTATGAGATATGGCAAATGGACGTCAAAACGGCATTCCTTAACGGCTATCTTAAGGAAGAACTGTATATGATGCAGCCGGAAGGTTTTGTTGATCCTAAGAATGCTAACAAGGTATGCAAGCTCCAGCGATCCATTTATGGGCTGGTGCAAGCATCTCGGAGTTGGAACATTCACTTTGATGAGATGATCAAAGCGTTTGGGTTTATGCAGACTTATGGAGAAGCCTGTGTTTACAAGAAAGTGAGTGGGAGCTCTGTAGCATTTCTCATATTACATGTGGATGACATACTTTTGATGGGAAATGATATAGAACTTTTGGAAAGCATTAAGGCCTACTTGAATAAGTGTTTTTCAATGAAGGACCTTGGAGAAGCTGCTTACATATTAGGCATCAAGATCTATAGGGATAGATCGAGACGCCTCATAGTTCTTTAACAAAGCACATACCTTGATAAGATATTGAAGAAGTTCAATATGGATCAGTCCAAGAAAGGGTTCTTGCCTATATTGCAAGGTGTGAGATTGAGCTCGGCTCAATGCCCGACCACGGCAGAAGATATAGAAGAGATGAGTGTCATCCCCTATACCTTAGCCATAGGGTCTATTATGTATGCCATGCTGTGTAACAGACCTGATGTAAACCTTGCTGTAAGTTTGGTAGGAAGGTACCAAAGTAATCCCGGCAAGGAACACTGGACAACGGTCAAGAATATCTTGAAGTACCTGAAGAGGACTAAGGATATGTTTCTCGTTTATGGAGGTGACAAAGAGCTCGTCATAAAGGGTTACGTCGTCGCTAGCTTTGACACAGATCTGGATGACTCTAATTCACAAACCGGATACGTGTATATTTTGAATGGAGGGGCAGTAAGCTGGTGCAGTTGCAAGCAGAGCATCCTGGCGGGATCTACATGTGAAGCGGAGTACATGGCAGCCTTGGAGGCAGCGCATGAAGCAATCTGGATGAAGGAGTTCATCACCGACCTAGGAGTCATACCCAATGCGTCGGGGCCAATCACCCTCTTCTGTGACAACACTGGAGCTATTGCCCTTGCCAAGGAGCCCAGGTTTCACAAGAATACCAGGCACATCAAGCATCGCTTCAACTCCATTCGTGAAAATGTTCAAGATGGAGACATAGATATTTGCAAAGTGCATACGGATCTGAATGCCGCATATCCATTGACTAAACCTCTTCCGCGAGCAAAACATGATCAACACCAGAACTCTATGGGTGTTCGATTCATCACAATGTAACTAGTTTATTGACTCTAGTGCAAGTGGGAGACTTTTGGAAATATGCCCTAGAGGTAATAATAAAATGATTATTATTATATTTCCTTGTTCATGATAATTGTCTATTATTCATGCTATAATTGTGTTATCCGGAAATCGTAATACATGTGTGAATACATAGACCACAACATGTCCCTAGTAAGCCTCTAGTTGACTAGCTCGTTGATCAACTGATAGTCATGGTTTCCTGACTATGGACATTGGATGTCATTGATAACGGGACCACATCATTAGGAGAATGATGCGATGGACAAGACCCAATCCTAAGCATAGCACAAGACCGTGTAGTTCGTTTGCTAGAGCTTTTCCAATGTCAAGTATCATTTCCTTAGACCATGAGATCATGTAACTCCTGGATACCGTAGGAGTGCTTTGGGTGTACCAAACGTCACAACGTAACTGGGTGACTATAAAGGTATACTACAGGTATCCCCGAAAGTATCTGTTGGGTTGACACGGATCAAGACCGGGATTTGTCGCTTCGTATGACGGAGAGGTATCTCTGGGCCCACTCGGTAATGCATCATCATTATGAGCTCAAAGTGACCAAGTGTTTGGTCACGGGATCATGCATTACGGTACGAGTAAAGTGAATTTTCGGTAACGAGATTGAACGAGGTATTGGGATACCGACGATCGAATATCGGGCAAGTAACGTACCGATTGACAAAGGGAATTGTATACGGGATTACTTGAATCCTCGACATCGTGGTTCATCCAATGAGATCATCGAGGAGCATGTGGGAGCCCACATGGGTATCCACATCCCACTGTTGGTTATTGACCGGAGAGTCATCTCGGTCATGTCTGCATGTCTCCCGAACCCATAGGGTCTACACACTTAAGGTTCAGTGACACTAGGGTTGTAGAGATATTAGTATGAGGAAACCCGAAAGTTTTTCGGAGTCCCGAATGAGATCCCGGACATCACGAGGAGTTCCGGAATGGTCCGAAGGTAAAGAATTCTATATAGGAAGTCCAGTTTCGGCCACCGGGAAAGTCTCGGGGGTCACCGATATTGTACCGGGACTACCGGAAGGGTCCCGGGGTTCCACCAGTTTGGGCCACCTATCCCGGAGGGCCACGTGGGCTGAAAGGGGAAGGGAACCAGCCCCTGGTGGGCTGGTGCGCCCCCCCTTGGGCCTCCCCTGCGCCTAGGGTTGGAAACCCTAGTGGTGGTGGTGGGGGGGGGGGGCGCCCCACTTGACTTGGGGGGCAAGTCCCCCCCTAGGCCACCGCCCCCTTTGAGATTGGATCTCCAGGGCCGGCGCACCCCCTAGCCCCCCTATATAAAGAGGGGGGAGGGAGGGCAGCCGCACCCTAGTCCCTGGCGCCTCCCTCTCCCCCCGTACCACCTCTCCCTCTCGCTGAGCTTGGCGAAGCCCTGCCGAGATCGCCGCTGCTTTCACCACCACGCTGTCGTGCTGCAGGATCTCCATCAACCTCTCCTCCCCCCTTGCTGGATCAATAAGGAGGAGACGTCTTCCCCAACCATACGTGTGTTGAACACGGAGGTGCTGTCCGTTCAGCACTAGGATCATCGGTGATTTAGATCACGACGAGTACGACTCCCTCAACCCCGTTCTCTTGAATGCTTCCGCTCGTGATCTACAAGGGTATGTAGATGCACTCCTCTCTCTTGTTGCTAGATGAACTCCATAGATTGATCTTGGCGAAGCGTAGAAGTTTTTTATTTTCTGCAACGTTCCCCAACACTTCTGGGGTGATGGTTGTTTGATCTTGCTGAAAACGACAGAAACTTTGCGTTCACGAAAATAATTTTCATAAATCACAGAAAAAAGATTTTGCCCTAATTCTTTTTGCAGAAGATTATATACAAATTACAATGGTCTTCATAATTTTGTAGAATTTTTGGAGTTCCAAAAATATTTGAAAGTTCCATATTACTACAGACTGTTCTGTTTTGACAGATTCTGTTTTCTTTGTGTTGTGTGCTTATTTTGATGGCTCTATGGTTTTATTTGATGAGTTTTTGCCATAGAAAAGTTGGAATACAGTAGATATAATACCAAAAAAATGAATTGTTTTGATACAACACTTATAGTAGTGGTTTGCTTTCTTATACTAACGGATCTCACAAAGGTTTTGTTGAGTTTCGTGTGATTGAAGTTTTCAAGTTTTGGGTTATCTTACGATGGATGAAAGAAGGATAGTAGAGCCTAAGCTTGGGGATGCCCCAACATCCCAAGATATTATCCAAGAATGAGAAACCAACTAAGCTTGGGGATGCCCCCGAGTGGCATCCCCTCTTTCTTCTAACGACCATCAGTATTTTACTCGAGACTATATTTTTATTCGTCACATGATATGTGTTTTGCTTGGAGCGTCTTGTATAATATATGTCTTTGCTTGTTTTATTTTGTGTTTTAAGTCATCAATACTTGCTGGACACACCTATTTGAGAGAGCCAAAATTATATCATGACTTGTTAGAATTGCTCTCAGTGCTTCACTTAAATCTGTTATGAGCAATGGGCTTGCTCTAGTGCTTCACTTATATCTTTTTGAGCACGGTGTGCTTAGTATTTTTGAAGAAATGCTCTCTTGATTCACTTAGATTATTTGAGAGTTAGTAAAATTGTGAAGAAATTGTCTCTTGCTTCACTTCAATTATTTTGAGAGAAAGAAAATTTTTTATGCTCATGATCTTCACTTATATTTGTTTGAGCTTATGAAAAGCAACACATGAAAATTAGTCCCGAAGTGATAGATATCCAAGAAGAATAAAGTAAAGAAAAAAATATATGTCATGAAGATCATTGGACAAAATAAACTTGATTCTTAGTAATAGTTTTGAGATATGATGATGTGATATGTGAGTTATGTTGATGAGTAATTGTGCTCTAGTAAGAATATTGGTGTTAAGGTTTGTGATTCCCTATGCATGCACGAAAGTCAATAATCATGCAATGAAAATTATATCCTACTTGTGGTGCATTATTAGGTGTTAATTATGCTTAATGCTTGCTTATGAGATTATTCGTTTCTTGGTTGGTCGCTTCTCAATCTTTTTGCAAGCCTTCATTTTGCACCAAGTATGATCTCTACTTGTGCATCCAAAATGAGTCCACTATATCTACCTATATGCGGTATTCTTTTGCCGTTCTAAGCAAATTTTCATGTGACATCTCTAATTTTCAAAATGAACTTCTCTTTTGTGTGTTTGTTTCGCTCGTGGAACGGTAACGGGTGGCTAATATTTTCCATGTTGGATGTGTTATTCTCACGATGAGTGTTTATTCACTTGTCATTGCACAAGAGTAAGGCAAAGGTTTTAGGGATGCTCAGTCCCGAAATGCAAAAATGAATTTACTTTATGTTGTCAAATAATAAATTCCTTGGAAAGTGTTGGTATGGAGGGCAACCGTGGATACGGCTAGCCATGGAAATTGAAAGTATGGTTGAAAAAGGAATAAACTTTATTTTCTGTTTGGGAACCGCCTATGGCATATCTAGCATGGAAAGTGTTCGGAAATATGCGTCGTTTTCGTTGGTGGGATGGATACACCTCCCAAAATGTTTTTATCTCTAAATTTTTCGCTTTGAGCTCTTGCACCTCTACAAATCCCTACTTCCCTCTGCGAAGGCCTTTCTTTTACTTTATGCAATTTTTATTTTTGAATATGAGTCTCCATCTTCTCTTATAAAAGCACCAACTAGGAGGCAATATGATCTTACTTAAGTATTGGGTGTAGCTAATATTCGAGTGTGTTTGATGAATGGATCAATGTTTGAGCATGATGGGCTAGGGATCACTTGTTTTAGCATTAATATTTTGAAAGACATAGTTGCTTGTTGATATGCTTGAGTATCTAAATTATTATGTCAAAACTAGACTATTGCTTTTAATCACATAAAAGTCCAAATGTCCATGCTATAAAGAAAAGAATATGATATGACATGATAAACAACACTCAACATCAAAAATTCTGTTTGTATCACTTACCTACTCGAGGACGAGCAGGAGTTAAGATTGGGGATGCTGATACGTCTCCAATGTATCTATAATTTTTGATTGCTCCATGCTGTTTTATTATCAATCTTAGATGTTTTATAATCATTTTATATCATTTTTTGGTACTAACCTATTGACATAGTGCCAAGTGCTAGTTGCTATTTTCCCATGTTTTTTACATCGCAGGAAATCAATACCAGACGGAGTTCAAATGCCATGAAACTTTACGGAGATTTTTGATGGACCAGAAGGAAGAAGTTGGGCCCTGGTTGCACCTGGGGGGAGTCCCGAGGAGGGGACAACCCACCAAGGCGCGCCTGGGCCTCCTGGCGCGCCCTGGTGGGTTGTGCCCACCTCGGGTGCCCCCGGACCGCCTCTTTGCTCTATAAATACCCCAATATTCCAGAAACCATAGGGGACTCGACGAAATATGCATACAGCCGCCGTATAGTCTAGAACCACCAGATCCAATCTAGACACCATCACGGAGGGGTTCACCACCTCCATTGGTGCCTCTCCGATGATGCGTGAGTAGTTCTTCGTAGACTTTCGTGTCCGTAGTTAGTATCTAGATGGCCTTCTCTCTCTCATTGAATTCTCAATACAATGGTCTCTTGGAGACCCATATGATGTAACTCTTTTTGCAGTGTGTTTGTTGGGATCCGATGAACTTCGAGTTTATGATCAGTTATATCTTTTTATATCCATGAAAGTTATTTGAGTTTCTTTGATCTCTTATATGCATGATCTCTTATAGCGTCGTATTTCTTCTCCGATATTTGGGTTTTGTTTGGCCAACTTGATCTATTTATCTTGCAATGGGAAGAGATGCCTAGTAGTGGGTTCGATCTTATGGTGCTTGATCCCATTGATAGAAAGGGAACCGACACGTATGTATCGTTGCTACTAAGGATAAAAAGATGGGATCTATATCTAACGCAATAGACAAATGGATCTTGTCTACATCATGTCATCGTTCTTATTGCAGTACTCCGTTTTTCCATGAACTTAATACACTAGATGCATGCTGGATAGCGGTCGATGTGTGGAGTAACAGTAGTAGATGCAGGCAGGAGTCGGTCTACTAATCTTGGACGTGATGCCTATGTAATGATCATTGCCTGGATATCATCATAATTATTTGAAGTTCTATCAATTGCCCAACAGTAGTTTGTTCACCCACCGTTTGCTATCTTTCTCGAGAGAAGCCACTAGTGAAACCTACGGCCCCCGGATCTTCTTCCTCATATATTTGCCTTTGCGATCTACTTTTTCCTTGCGTTTATTTTCAGATCTAATAAACCAAAAATACAAAAATACCTTGCTAAAATTTATTCTTATTTATTTTATTTGGCGTTCGATCTATCAATCTACTACAAATTTACCTCACGTCCTTTGCCTATCTTGAGGCACCGTACCCTGAAAGGGATTGACAACCCCTTTAACACGTCGGGTTGCGTGGTGTTGTTATTTGTGTGCAGGGGCAGTTTACGTTGTGTTGCTTGGTTCTCGTACTGGTTCGATAACCTTGGTTTCATATCTGAGGGAAATACGTACCGCCACTGTGCTGCATCATCCCTTCCTGTTTGGGGAAATACTGACGTAGCTTCAAGCGACATCATGGCAGGAGGTTGGGCTTGGTCGAACCATCAACTTGCCCGAGGATGGGTGATCCAAGGCCACCAGGTGAGGATGAGAATGCTCATTTGAAGAAATTGATCAAGTTTGGTTGTTTGCAAGAGTTCAAGATATGGTTGAGTGACTACGCCATTTGGAACCATTGGCCGTTCGTTGCTGGTCATTTGAACCAAAAAGTGCGCTACATGATACGTCTCCGTCGTATCTACTTTTCCAAACACTTTTGCCCTTGTTTTGGACTCTAACTTGTATGATTTGAATGGAGCTAACCCGGACTGACGCTGTTTTTAGCAGAATTGCCATGATGTTGTTTTATGTGCAGAAAACAAAAGTTCTCGGAATGACCTGAAACTCCACGGAATATCTTAGAATAAATAATAAAAAATCCTCGCCAAAGATGAAGACCAGGGGGCCCACACCCTGTCCACGAGGGTGGGGGGCGTGCCCCTCCCCCTAGGCGCGTCCCCTACCTCGTGGCCCCCTGGATGCCCTCTGACGCCAACTCCGACTCCATACATTGGCTTTCGAGGAGAAAAAAACCAGAGAGAAAGTTTCGTCGCGTTTCACGACACGGAGTCCGTTCGGGGCTCCAGAGAGGGGGATTCGTCGCCGTCGTCATCATCAACCATCCTCCATCACCAATTTCATGATGCTCACCACCGTGCGTGAGTAATTCCATCGTAGGCTTGCTGGACGGTGATGGGTTGGATGAGATTTATCATGTAATCGAGTTAGTTTTGTTAGGGTTTGATCCCTAGTATCCACTATGTTCTGAGATTGATGTTGCTATGACTTTGCTATGCTTAATGCTTGTCACTAGGGCCCGAGTGCCATGATTTCAGATCTGAACCTATTATGTTTTCATGAATATATGTGTGTTCTTGATCCTATATTGCAAGTCTATAGTCACCTACTATGTGTTATGATCCGGCAACCCCGAAGTGACAATAATCGGGACCACTCCCGGTGATGACCAAAGTTTGAGGAGTTCATGTATTCACTATGTGCTAATGCTTTGTTCCGGTTCTATATTAAAAGGAGGCCTTGATATCCCTTAGTTTCTAATAGGACCCTGCGGCCACGGGAGGGTAGGACCAAAGATGTCATGCAAGTTCTTTTCCATAAGCACGTATGACTATTTACGGGATACATGCCTACATTACATTGATGAACTGGAGCTAGTTCTGTGTCACCCTATGTTATGACTATTACATGATGAACCACATCCGGCATAATTATCCATCATTGATCCGGTGCCTACGAGTTTTCCATATACTGGTTTACGCTTATTTACTTTTTCGTTGCTACTGTTACAATCAATACAAAATACCAAAAACATTACTTTATTGTCTTTACTTTCGTTACCGTTACCACCACTATCATATTATGTTGCTACTAAACACTTTGCCATAGATACTAAGTTTCCAGGTGTGGTTGAATTGAAAACTCAGCTGCTAATACTTGAGAATATTCTTTGGCTCCCCTTGTGTCGAATCAATAAATTTGGGTTGAATACTGTACCCTCAAAAACTGTTGCGATCCCCTATACTTGTGGGTTATCACTACACCATCATATGTGACAAAGAAGGTTGCCCATGGAAGGTCCGTGGAAGAAAGATCAAGGAAACTGGGCAATGGGAGTTGAAGAGTTGTGTGGCCACCCACGAGTGCATATCGCTAGAGAAAGCGGACCGAAGCGAGGGACACCGCCAACTCACGCCCGAGTATCTAGGCTACAAATTGTTGAATGAGATATCCCATTATCCAACTGTGAAGGTGATGTTCCTCATGAGTTTGGTCTTCGAATGATTCGGCCATGATGTCAAGTAATATTCTTCCAAGAATGTTGGGAGCCATTGCTTATCGGAACCCAGGCATGTGCCATAGGGCCGAGTCAATTGAGTGAGTGTTTCGTCGAGATTTTTGGAGCTTTCGGCAATGCATCGATGCATTTAGGCATTGCCGCCCCGTCTTGTCAATTGATGGCACGTTCTTGATCAGAAAGTACAAGGGCACGTTGATGGTAGCAATGGCCCACTCGTCCAATGACAATGTGTTGCCAGTGGCATTTGCGTTGGTGCCTTCCGAGCACGATGATAATTTGGACTGGTTTATGGATCATGTGAGGATGAAGCTGATTGGCCCCAAAAGAGAGGTGTGCATCATATCGGATCGCCATCATGGGATTCTCAAAGCAATAGAAGTTGACATTCTAGGCTATTCAAAACTCCAACACCGTTGGTGCATGAGGCATTTTGTGGCAAACTTTTACCGTGCATGCAACAGTAAGGAGTTTTGCAAAGATCTTACCCATGTTTGTGTGGCATTCAACACAGACACATTCCAAAGCCGCTATGATAAACTATTCAAGGCGTTGGAGAAGAACAAAGGAGGGAGAGAATTCTTGACAAGGCATCTTCCAGAGAAGCATAAGTGGTCACGTGCTTACGACGAAGGAGGTTTCTGATACGGAGACATGACAAGTAACATGGTGGAATGCTTCAATAATGTGCTCAAGGGTGTCCGTTCCTTGCCGGTCACTACAATAGTGAAATATACCTTCTTCAAGCTCAACGGGTATTTTCTTAGGCATTCGAAAGTGACAGCCAAATGGATAGGTGAGAAAATGGAATTTCCCTTCAAAGTTGAGGATTGGTTGAAGCATCAAGCGCGCAAGTCTTGGCGTCAACAAATCGTTAGTTTCAGTGAAAAGGAACAAATCTACCAAGTCGATAAGCCGGGTGGCACAACAAGGGAAGGCATGACATATGGTGGAGTAGCATATGAGGTGCGCCTCAAGACCCGGTGGTTTCAGTGTGAGAGACCTCACAAGTATCATTGGCCTTGCTCGCATGTGATGACCGCCACAAGGTTCAGAAACTTGAACGTGTCCGATGGAACCACCGTGCGGTTGCATGCGTTCACATTGGAACGAACCAGGTTGACATGGGATCCTAGGTTTCATCCCTTCCTCGATCAGTCATAGTGGCCTGAGTATGATGGGCCACACATCGTCCCCGACCCCAAACTCATGGAAAAAGAAAGAAGAGGTTTTGGTGTGACATGGATGATCTAGCTGGATACACCGGAATGAAACAATTTGGCAGCGGCCATTTCATGGAGGCACCGGACATCAATAGTTGTGGTCAATGTGACGAGTCGAGACACAATGTTAGAAACTGCACCAGAAAGCCACGGACTGATGCCAACACTCCGGATCCCGCTAGTCAAATAGGTGCCCGAAGAGGAGGTACCGGTGGCACACGAGGAGGTAGGAGTGGTAGTGGACGAGGAGGTAGGAGTGGTGCGCGTGGAGGACGGATGAATCTTGGCGGTAGTGGACGAGGAGACACTATTAGAGGGCATGGGGTACGGTCGACTCTTAGAGGAGCCGGTGGCCGTGGTCGTAGGATGAGAAGGGTTGATAGAGGAAGGCCTATTGACATCTTGCTTAACCCGGATGGTTGAAATAATGTGAACGGTACTTAAATTTATTGGCTTAATTTGGTCTTGTTATTTGTTTTTCTTGCATATACACATGTTATTTTACTTTACTAACAATCAAAATTTTCTTTATAGGCATGGCTTTTTCCGGTTCCATGACGAGGCCCCCGTGTGCTAACCGCGAGGACATGCCGGACAAGTGGACAGACACCGAGTTGGATAAGGTAAAGGACAACGATATGAGAACTCCATCATGTTGGTGTGGAGGTGTTTGCAAATTTAGGTATCCACCGACCGCAAGAAATCATGGACAAAAGGAAGAAGATATTTTGTTTGTCCCAACTATGCCTATGATCGTCCTCGTCCAGCTCACGCCTATGATGTACCGCCGGTAAGTTGTTGAAGTTCAAAGAGTATTCAACCGTTGCTACAACTTAAACCTATCTAACTAATGACCACATTTGTTCTTTATTCATACGTAATCTCCGCCTCCACTTTGTATGTACTTCACATGGATAGATCAAGATGTGCCAGAAGATGTTAAAAAGGATCAACATTGAGATTGTCTAAGGAGGTTGTTTGAAGAAGCATTTTAGAGAGGCTTGGATGAAGAGCGTCGTGAAAAGGAGAAGATGGAGCGAAAGAAGCGTGAGGAGGAGAGGCACGCAAGGAGAAGATTGCTCGTTAAGAGGAGAGAGAGCAAGAAAGCATGCAAGGGCTCGTGAAGCCCAAGAGGAGGATGAGGCATGCAACAAGAAAGGAAAATGGCCTCGTGTGACCCAATAAGGCCTTCGTCTCGAGAAACTTGTCATGAACTATGTATTCTATCTGAGAAACCTGTGAAGAACTATGTATTTGATTTGTGAAACTTGTATTGAACTATGTACTTTATTTGCGAAACCTTACGTGAACTATGTCTTTGATTTCTGAAACTTGTGATGAAACTATGTCATGAACTACATTTGTTATGCTACTGTTGCTGTCACTTGAAATGATGAACACGAGGAAAAATAGAGCAAACTCTGCTTTGCTTTGCACACCACCGCCGGAAGCCATGGCGGTAGGAAATGAAACCCTACCGCCATAGGGGGTGGCGGTAGGTTACCGAACTGTCCTGGAATGGAAACGCTCCCATGTTCTTTGGTAGGGTTGACCATCCTACCGCAAATGCGGACGGTAGTAGGGTTGGCTACCCTACGGCCTGCTCTGCTACCTCCTGCGGCCAAATGGGTCACATTTTCGATGGTAGGGTTGGCCACCCTACGGCCATTTTTACCGTGACCAAATTGGCCATTCTTTTGACGGTAGGGTTGGCCAGCCACTAGCAGACGTCAGTGCTATACAAATGGTTTTTAACCCCTTTCGGCGATGACATTTGAATTGTCGCCTAGTGAGTGATGGCGATAGGGGGGTAGGGGGTCCTTCCCACATGACCCAGAAACCGTTGGGGATAGGGACCCTACAGTACTCCTACTCGTTTCTGCTTGCATTGCCATCGCAGTTGCTATTCTGTGATGCTACATTTATGATGCGGGACCCATCACAAACGGTTCACTATTATAGAATGTGTATGATGCGTGGCCCATCACAAACGGTTCACTATTAAGAAGATTAGCTAATCGTCGTACGAGTGTCGAACATGATTATGAAACGTCGGACCGTCGTAACATCGTCGTACATGACAACTACCGCACACGCTATTCCGTGGTGCAATGTTTATGATGCATACTTCATCAGAAATAGTTCATGGTTGCGAATCATGTACGATAAGGAAACTAACACAAACGTTTAGTTTGCCTGCACCATTTGTGATATTGTCTGACATCGCACACACTTTGCAAACGGCAACTGCGTGCATGCTTGCACATGTTTCCTCTCTGTGAACCATCTTGGATTATGGTGTATATCGCAAACGTTTGTGTTTTAACAACCGTGTGTGCCGTAACAACCTAGAGAGCGTAATTTCACCGTAATTTAATTGCTGCTATTTCAAATTGTACCAGATTTGAATTTGAATTTGAATGTATGCTACAGCTTAATTCATATCCATCAGGTTCAAACAACCAATGCATTATTCGATTCATAGGTACATATGTTCAAGAATTACATAAGAACCAAATAAAGAATGATGAACCACAGTTGTATACTTGTACAATTAAATACGGTAAATAAAGAGGAAAAATACATTCTGGTTGCCGAACAAGGTGAAGCGGAATGCCCATATTGTGCCCTCCTCCATGCAGAAGGCACGCACGACTCTAGTCCAACCCCTTGTGATGGCCGACCACCCATCTTTCACGGGCTTCATGAAAACATCTAGATAATCATCATGTTCTGGTAGAAATACTTTAACCTTTGCATGCCCACCAATCAGGTAGTTTGAGAGGTAATCTTGAGTAAACTGCTTTGGCAACCACTGCAAAGGAAAAAGATTCAGACATTGTCATGAAGGAAATATGCCCTAGAGGCAATAATAAAGTTGTTATTTATATTTTCTTATATCATGATAAATGTTTATTATTCATGCTAGAATTGTATTAATTGGAAACTTAGTACTTGTGTGAATACATAGACAAAACAAAGTGTCCCTAGTATTCCTCTACTTGACTAGCTCGTTTATCAAAGATGGTTATGTTTCCTAACCATAGACATGTGTTGTCATTTGTTGAACGGGATCACATCATTAGGAGAATGATGTGATGGACAAGACCCATTCATTAGCTTAGCATTATGATCGGTACAATTTCATTGCTACTGCTTTCTTCATGACTTATACATGTTCCTCAGACTGCGATTATGCAACTCCCGAATACCGGAGGAACACCTTGTGTGCTATCAAACATCACAATGTAACTGGATGATTATAAAGATGCTCTATAGGTGTCTCCAAAGGTGTTTGTTGGGTTGACATAGATCGAGATTAGGATTTGTCACTCCATGTTTCGGAAAGGTATCTTTGGGCCCTCTCGGTAATGCTCATCACTATAAGCCTTGCAAGCAATGTGACTAATGAGTTAGTTGTGGGATGAAGTATTACAGAACGAGTAAAGAGACTTGCCAGTAACGAGACTGAATTAGGTATAATGATACCGACGGTCGAATCTCGGGCAAGTAACGTATCGATGACAAAGGGAACAACGTATGTTATGCGGTTTGACCGATAAAGATCTTCATAGAATATGTAGGAGCCAATATGAGCATCCTGGTTTCACTATTGGCTATTGACCGGAGATGTGTCTCGGTCATGTCTACGTAGTTCTCGAACCCATAGGGTCCGCATGCTTAACGTTCGATGATGTTTGGTATTATGAGTTAATGTGATTTGATGTACCGAAGGTTGTTCGGAGTCCCGGATGAGATCACGGACATGACTAGGAGTATCAAAAGGGCCGAGACGTAAAGATTGATATATTGGAAGGTTATATTCGGACACCGGAATGGTTTCGAAGTGTATCAGGTATTTTCCGAAGTACCGGAGGGTTACCGACTTATCGGACCCCCCCCCCCCGGGGGGTGCCTCATGGGCCTAGTGGTGGAAGCAAGGAGGCAGGCCAAGGTGTGGTGCACGCCCCCTGATGATGATATAGACCTAGGGTAGGGCCATGGACCTGACCTATACGCCCTACCCAAGGTCACTACCCTAGAAGGAAAGACAGTGAAGAGACAACAGGGAGTACCGATTGAAGGCATCTAGTGCAGTCCACTCGACCAGTCATACCACTTGGGTAACCTTCCCTCCTGATATCACTCGACCATACAAGAAACCACTCGACCTACTGAAGACCAGGAGTCACCCAGGACAGCAACAGTCAAGCGTTCACTCCGTAGTCTTTAAGATCATTGATAGCACTTTATAGCTGGCGTTATCAGTAACACCCTATCTTTATGTACATTGAACCCCTGTAACGGAGGTGGGCTGAGTCCTGGCGCACTCTATATAAGCCAACCCCTCGTCTGGGACAAGGGTTCGCACCCCCTGTAATACACACTCCCATATTCCAGTCGACCACCTCAGGGCACCGAGACGTAGGGCTTTTACCTCCTCCGAGAGGGGTCTCAACTCGTAAACACTTGCATACAATCTCACTTTAGCTAGGACCTTGCCTCCTCATTCATACCCCCTATACTTACTGTCAGATTTAGTACCACGACAGTTGGCACCCACCATGGGGCAAAGCGTCTTAGCGACTTCCAGCGAGGTTGCATTTTCTTCAATCTTCATCAGAATGGTTTCCGGCGGCGGTTTGGTGATGGGCCACGAGTTCCGACTCGGCCCGCTCACTTTCGTCGCCGACGACTCCGTCTGGCTCTAGGAGCCCCCCCTCGATGTCGAGGCTCTCCCGATTCATGGCTCGTCCCACTTCCGTGCGAGTTCCTACGTTGTCCTCCTTTGGCGGCCGTCGACACCGTACCAGTCGGTCCTCGCATCATCGTCTCACTCTGTTGGACGCTGCCGCAAGCGGTCTGGTCGTTGATACGTCTCCAACATATCTATAATTTTTGATTGTTCCATGCTATTATATTACCCGTTTTGGATGTTTATGGGCTTTACTTTACACATTTATATCATTTTTAGGACTAACCTACTAACCGGAGGCCCAACCCGAATTGCTGTTTTTTTTTCCTATTTTAGTGTTTCGAAGAAAAGGAGTATCAAACGGAGTCCAAATGGAATGAAACCTTCGGGAGGGATCTTTTTGGAACAAACGTGATCCAGAGAACTTGGAGTGGAAGTCAATAAACAACTGAGGCAGCCACGAGGGGCCCGGCGCGCCCCCAAGGGCTGGGCGCCCCCCCACCCTCGTTGGCCCGTCGGGCGTCCACTGACCTACTTCTTCCTCCTATATATACCCATGTACCCCGAAAACATCAGAAGCGACCACAAAAAACTATTTCCACCGCCGTAAGCTTCTGTATCCGTGATATCCCATCTTGGAGCCTTCGCCGGCGCTCCGCCGGAGGGGGAATCGACCATGGAGGGCTTCTACATCAACACCTTAGCCTCTCCGATCAGTTGTGAGTAGTTTACCAAAGACCTTTGGGTCCATAGTTATTATCTAGATGGCTTCTTCTCTCTCTTTGAATCTCAATACAAAGTTCTCCTCGATCTTCTTGGAGATCTATTCGATGTAACTCTTTTTGCGGTGTGTTTGTCGAGATCCGATGAATTGTGGGTTTATGATCAAGTTTATCTATGAGAAATATTTGAATCTCCTCTGAATCTTTTATGTGTGATTAAGTTATCTTTGCAAGTCTCTTCGAATTATCAGTTTGGTTTGGCCTACTAGATTGATCTTTCTTGCAATGGGAGAAGTGCTTCGCTTTGGGTTCAATCTTGCGGTGTCCTTTCCCAGTGACAGCAGGGGCAGCAAGGCATGTATTGTATTGTTGCCATCAGCGATAAAAAGATGGGGTTTATATCATATTGCATGAGTTTATCCCTCTACATCATGGCATCTTTCTTAATGCGTTACTCTGTTATTTATGAACTTAATACTCTAGATGCATGCTGGATAACGGTCGATGTGTGGAGTAATAGTAGTAGATGCAGGCAGGAGTCGGTCTACTTGTCACAGACGTGATGCCTATATACATGATCATGCCTAGATAATCTCATAATTATTCGCTTTTCTATCAATTGCTCGACAATAATTTGTTCACCCATCGTAATACTTATGCTATCTTGAGAGAAGCCACTAGTGAAACCTGTGGCCCCCGGGTCTATCTCTTATCATATAAGCTTTCAATCTACTTTTATTTGCATCTTTACTTTTCCAATCTATATCATAAAATACCAAAAATATATTATCTTATCATATTATCTCTATCAGATCTCAGTTTCGCAAGTGGCCTTCCCTTTATTGCGTTGGTTGCGAGTTCTTGTTTGTTTGTGTAGGTGCGTGGGACTTTTGAGGAGCCTCCTACTGGATTGATACCTTGGTTTTCAAAAACCGAGGGAAATACTTACGCTACTATTGCTGCATCACCCTTTCCTCTTCAAGGAAAACCAACGCAAGCTCAAGACGTAGCAAGAAGGATTTCTGGTGCCGTTGCCAGGGAGGTTTTCGCTCAAGTCAAGACATACCAAGTACCCATCACAAACTCATCTCCCTCGCACTTACATTATTTGCTATTTGCCTCTCGTTTTACTCTCCCCCACTTCACCCTTGCCGTTTTATTCACCCTCTCTTTCCCAATCTCCTCTCTTTCACTTGCCTTTTTGTTAGCTTGTGTGTTGGATTACTTGTCGCGATGGCACAAGATAATACCAAATTGTGTGACTTTTCCAATACCAATAATAATGATTTCCTTACTACTCCGATTGCTCCTCTTAATGATGTTGAGTCTTGTGAAATCAATGCTGCCTTGTTGAATCTTGTTATGAAAGATCAATTCTCCGTCCTTCCTAGCGAAGATGCCGCTACCCATCTAAACAACTTTGTTGATTTGTGTGAGATCAAAAAGAAGAAAGATACGGATAATGATTTGTTAAATTGAAGTTATTTCCATTTTCACTTAGAGATCGTGCTAAAGTATGGTTTTCGTCTTTGCCTAAGAATAATATTGATTCATGGAATAAGTGCAAAGATGCTTTTATCTCTAAGTATTTTCCTCCCGCTAAGATCATCTCTCTTAGGAACGATATTATGAATTTTAAACAACTTGATCATGAGCATGTTGCCCAATCTTGGGAAAGAATGAAATTGCTGATTCACAATTGCCCTACTCATGGTTTGAATTTATGGATGATCACACAAAATTTTTATGCCGGATTGAATTTTGCTTCTAGAAATCTTTTAGATTCGGCCGTAGGAGGCACGTTTATGGAAATCACCTTAGGATAAGCCACCAAACTCCTTGATAATATTATGCCTAATTACTCTGTCACACCCCTAGTTATGGCCTGACCTATGCTTGCTTCCATCTGTGCATCATGTTTAAATTTTTGAAACTTGAACTGAGGAATTTAGAAGCCTCAAAACCCTAAATAAAAAGAAGGGCAAAAACCCTAAAATCTCATTCATTGTTCCAAAATGCTCTTCTTAGATGTTTAATATTTTTGGCAAGGGTTTTGATCCAAACCAAAAATATTGAACATTTTTAAGGATTTATTTTTGGGACTTTGAATTTAAATCATTAGCTATTTGAATTTGAATTATATTCATATAACTAGAATATAATTTCAAATACCCCTGAAATATTTTATGAGCTTTTGGAAAAGTCCATCTAGCAAAATAAAAATATTCAGAGGAGCTTTTGGCATTGTTTGAATTATTTTAAATTCAAAACAGTGGCAAAAGATTAAATAAAAATAAAACAGAACAGAAAAATTAAAAAAGAGCAGAAGCCTACCTGTCGCTTACCTGCGCCTCACCTGTGCTGGCCCAGCCCACCCTGCCAGTCCACTTGGCGGCCCAGCCCACCAGGGGCACCGGCCGTCTTCAACCTCTGCCTACTGGCAGAGGCGTGTCGACGCGCCGTGGCCGGGCCTCCACCTCCTGCTTCGCCGTGGCAGCCTCCCCGACATCCTCGCGACGCCACGGAGACACCCAGAGCCTCCCCTCGTTCTCCCACTCCCTCTGGACCGCTCCCCCCTCCTCTGTCTCCCTCTTCCCCTCTCTTCCCTGTGAGCCCCGAGAGCACGCCGTCGCCGTAGCCGTGGCCATAGGCCACCACCCGCCCAACCAGCACGGCGAAGAGCTCCACCACGACGCCGTGGAGCTACACACTGACGCATGCGACCACGGGAGCCCTGCAACGTCATCCCCGGCCTCATCTTCAACCTCCGGCCGCCGGTGACTTCGCAGTCGATTCGCGGGCTCCAGCACTTCCCCGACCTCGTCGTCGACTCTGCTAGTCCCTACGTGAGCCACTCTCCATTTTCCCCCTGGAATCCCCATCGTTCCCCTCCCCTAGCTAGCTTCCCCACCTCCGCCGAGGCTCGCCGCCGCCATGGTCAACGAGCTCCGCGCTCGTGAGCTCGTCCGCTCGCCCGAGCATCACCAGCGTGTTCTCCGCGCTCCTGCGAACCCGAAACACCCACGGGTGCTCCCTGCCATGCCCTATAGCGCCATCTCCGTTGTTGCCCGAGCTCCGGCCGCCGCTTTGGAGCTCGCCGTCGTCAGCTCTGGCCTCCCCACAACCCAGCAACCGCACCGTTCGACGCGCGGGAGCAAGGGCTCTCCAACGAGCCCAAGCACGGCCTCGCCCGTGCCCTATAGCGTGTTTCCGACGGCCGCCACCGTCCCGGGCCTCGCCGGCGTCGAGACGCCGGCGGGATTGACCCACTTTGACCACGGCGGGACCCCCCCTGTGTCCATGATAGGTGGGGCCCAGCCCTGTTAGCTAATTAGGATTAGCACTAATCGAATTAGTTAATCTAATTACCCCCTGCTGACACTGACAGTGGGCCCCGTGGCTATTAATTTGATTAGTTAGAGTTAATTAACTCTGTTAGTCACCTGAGTCACTGACCAGTGGGCCCCACTGGTCAGGTTTGACCCGGACCAGCCCCTGTTGACCTGCTGACGTCATGCCAACGTCATGCTGACGCAGTAATCTTTTCTGGATTTAATTTAATTCTGAAAATTCTAGAAAATAGCTAAAACTTCAATAATTCATAGAAATTCAACCGTAACTCCAAATGAAATAATATATATATGAAAAATTATCAGAAAAATTCAAGGAATCCATCTGTACTATTTTCATGCATGTTTGAACAATGTTTGTCCTCTGTTTTGGACAAAATAAATTAAGGACATTTAAATAATCATATATGGAGTTGGAATTTGAATCATGTATTCAAACCAACTTCATTTAAATCATAGCTAGGTGCATTAGCCCAAAACACATTCATATTGACATGTCATAGCATGCATCATATTGTGCATTGCATTGATCGTGTTTCTTCTGTGTTTGCCGGTGTTGTTCCCCCTCGGTAGACGTTGTACCGACGATGTGATCGTTGACACTGATGAAGACTCAATGTTATCTTCAGAAGTGCCAGGCAAGCAAAACCCCCTTGTTCATTCCGATAAAATCCCACTCTCTCGCTCCTGCTCTCTTTTACTGCATTAGGACAACAACGATTCATCTGTTACTTGCTGCGGTAGCTGAACCCCTTTATCCTTTGCATGACCTGTCATTGCCACAGTAAATAGATGAAACCCACTAGCATGAGTAGGAGTTGTTTGAGCCCTGTTGTGCCTACTCATTCATGTTTGTTTGTCATGCCTGCTACTGCTTAGAGTTGAGTCAGGTCTGATTCATCGGGGATGAATCAGAGGCGTGTGAACATGTCCTACTGTGTGTGAGCTAAGTGTGTGAACACGATTTGGTAAAGGTAGCGGTGAGAGGCCATGTAGGAGTACATGGTGGGTTGTCTCATTGCAGCCGTCCTCAGGAACTGAGTTCTGTGTTTGTGATCCATGACCAGTTACTACCACACATTGGGTTCCGGTAACTCGACCCCTCTCGACTTATTAATCAACATGATCTCTGTCCAGGAGTTGCAACTAGTTTCTGGTGTTTGTAGGTAGTGTTAGTAGTCTACCAAGTGGCACCCGGTACAGGTGGGCTTGGGACAGACTAGGCACAGTGGCACGGTGTACCAAGTGGCACCCGGATGGTGGGCTTGGGAACCCTGCTCACATCGTTTGGGGCCGTGAGCGACACCCCGGCCGGATCTCCTTGCGGATGGAACCCGAATAGGCGATAAACCTGGACTAGAGACTTGTTCGGTTAGTCAGGTCGTGGCCGACTCCCTCGCCCGGCTTCCGCTTGAAGGTTGCCGAGGTACATGACGTGTACAGGGCGGTAAGTGGCGAGAGCGTGTGTGAAGAAGTACACCCCTGCAGGGTTAACATCATCTATTCGAATAGCCGGATTCCTCGGATATGGAAACTTGGACCCCTTGTACAGTTCATAGACAAGTGAAAGTGGATACTCTAAAATACGCAAGATAAGCGTGAGTGCTATGGATGGCGTTCTCGTAGGGAGACGGGAGCGGATCCATAGTGGTGTATTGATATGGTGAATATGTGGACTCGTGTGCGCCACCTCAAAAGAGTTACTTGCAGTCGTAGTTCAGGATAGCCACCGAGTCAAAGCTGGCTTGCTGCAGTTAAACCCCACCACCCCTTTGTTGATAATGATGCATATGTAGATAGATCTGATGTAAGTCTTGCTGGGTACATTTGTACTCACGTTTGCCTATTTTATGTTTTTGCAGAGAGACTTCAGTCTCACTAGTAGTTCCGCGTGGACTTCGACGTTTAGCTTGTTACCTCAGCTACGATCTTGTGCCCTCGGCAGGATCTGGTAGATAGTCAGGCTTCTCAGCCTTTTTCATTTATAGATGTCTGTACTCAGACATGTTAAGCTTCCGCTTGTGCTTTGACTTGTATGCTCTGATTGTTGGGTCATGAGACCCATGTTTGTAATATCTCGCTCCTCGGAGCCTATTGAATAACTACTTGAGTCGTAGAGTCATGTTGTGATGCCATGTTGTATTGCACATATCGAGCATATTGTGTGTATGTTATTGAAATGCTTGGTATGTGTGGGATCTGACAGCCTAGTTGTTTATCCTTGGTAGCCTCTCTTACCGGGAAATGTCTCCTAGTGTTTCCACCGAGCCATGGTAGCTTGCTAATGCTCCGGAACAATTAGGCTGGCCGGCATGTGTCCTTCTTCGTTCCTGTGTCTGTCCCTTCGGGGAAATGTCACGCGATGAATACGGGAGTCCTGCTAGCCCAGTGCTACAGCCTGGATTCACTCGCTGATGACCGACACGTTCGATGCTGGGTCATGAATGCCTGTCCCTGTAAGTTTGTGCCACTTTGGGTTTACGACTAGCCATGTCAGCCCGGGCTCCTTATCATATGGATGCTAGCGACACTATCATATAAGTGTGCCAAAAGGCGCAAACGGCCCCGGGCAAAGGTAAGGCGACACCCGTGGGAATACCGTGCGTGAGGCCGCAAAGTGATATGAGGTGTTACATGCTAGATCGATGTGGCATTGAGTCGGGGTCCTGACAGCGTTGGTATCAGAGCTTGACTGCCTGTAGGATTACCAAGCCAAACTGGTCGAAGTGAGTCTAGAAATTCTTTAGTTATATAAGGGAATTGATTGTGGGATGGAACGTAAGGCTCTTTTTACTCCTTTACCTCATGCCCTTCTGATCTGAGTCATCTTATCTTTCCTACGGGGTTAAGAACTAGGCTTCTCTTCTTTCTATCAGGATCACGTGTTACTAATCCGTAGACTTATAAAATTGTTGGAATTAAGTCTCAGTTCAGTTTCTACTTCTGTATGTTAATTGTTGATCTCCAAACCTTGATATTGTGCTTCTGAGTGGTTATGCCACCATTTTTGTGAATGTCTCAAATCTTTTCTGAGCATTTACAGCCGTTATGCTGTCCGAGTCATCCCAGGTTTCTAAATAGTCTGATGCATTTGCAAAATCCTTTCCTCTGGTTTCAATGTCTTTCTAGGCCAGGTTAATCACACAAATTGTTGAGTTGAGGTACTCTACTGCCTCGACCTATATGTTGGAGCTGGTATTATGACCCTAGGTGTCTTAGGGGATCATCTAGTAATTTAGCCATGATTTGTGTCCCAGTGTGATGATTCTGGCCATCATTCTCGTAAGCATCCCGTGATGCCACTTAGTTAGTAGGCATTCTACTTCCTGGGTTTTGAACCCGAGATTCACCCTACTTACTTCATGTTGATAGTAATTGCTAGCTCCCTTAGGTTATTAGTAACCTTTGCGATAGTCCTTGAAGTCCGTGGTATCTTCTTCTTCCAAATACCATGAACTACTTATGGCAGAAGTTCCTCGTTGAACTGAACGATCACAACCAGAATGCTCTTGATGAGTTCTCCATTATATATTGTGACTCTGCCAGTTCTACCTTTCTGCATGGGTTATCCGGAAGAATTATGTTGAACCTGGTTCGACATACTAATCTACGCATCCACAACTCAAAAAGTTATATGTTCCTTTGAGTTGTCCCTCTTTAGTTGTCTACTGACCTTCGTCTATCAATTGATAGTCAAGAGTATGCGTGCATTCGTTTATCGATGCCTATTACTCTTGTGGTCCGTCAAGCCATTCTATCGCGGAATGACTAGGAGAAACAAACTCCAGTACCTCATCCATATCCAGGATTGGGTCAAACAGTTGTATTCCGCAGACAAATGCCAATCCAGCTTTTGTTCTGTTCTACCTTGGAGTATTACCCCTTTATGTCAGAATTGTCATGAGAACTGCACCAACTCTCATGAATTTTGACGTAGTGATACTTCTCACCATCATTAGTCATTCCTCGGTCTTCGTGTTGATGCAACCAGAATACCGACAAATGAATTGTGATGTGTGAAATCAATACTCCTAGCAACCTCGTTGCTTGGTAGTTAAAGGACAATAATTTCATTCTTAGCGTGTTGGTTTTTGAATCATCCTTCTAAGACTGATCGTGCTACCTAGTCCTTATTTCGGTGCACCCTTCGATTGATGAGTTAGGATCTTGTCAAGTCCTCACTCATTTGATCATATCGTCTTGCCCTCAAAAGCGAGATTGTTCTCGAGCTTAGTAACATACCGGTGGTTCGTGATTTTCCGAATATCTTCTCGGAAGTATTACCAGGTTGTCCCTTGACTGTTATGTTGAGCTCGTGATCAAGTTGGTTTCTTGTGAACCACCTTCTCTCCAAGAATCGGTGTTAGATATCCCTGAGCTAGTTGGTTAAGCTAGACAACAACTTGGAGAGTTGGAAGATAAAAGCTTACCTAACTTAGTTCGTTTCAAAGGGATATCCTTGTGTTGTGTGTGTTGAAGAAAGATGATATCTTCATCGATTGGTCCCTGTGATCAGTTGCTGGACCTATTGTCTTATCAAAACTTTGATTTAAGTATGGGCTATCGTCAAATCAAATCAGAACCAACGATGTTCGTAATGTTGTCTTACTCGTGGCTGCCCCTCGAGCATACACCATTATATTCTTTGGTCTGACCAATACTATCACCTTGTTCACATGATGGTGGAAGTCCAGTGATATGGAAATTCCGATGAGTTGTTGTTGAGCCCATCAGCAGCATTTTGTCTCCCCCATGATTCATGTTGAACATCAACCTAGTGTTGGAAACTTTGTAAGCAATGCCTTCGTGTTCCGTTCATGAAGCCTATGCTTGGATGGAAGAAGTGACTTCCTCTAACTCATGTGCATTTGGTGCAAGTTGCCGCCGTGGGTTTGAGAAAGGTTTGTTTTGTTTCCTCTGGAATCGTCCCAAGTCAGTCATGCATGTGCAAAGTATACTATGGTTTGGTAGATTAATTACCTCCACTCCATATGTATTCCGTAGCACCCCAAGCCACTAATTGATTTGTTCAAGGAGAAGGAGTTCCTTCATAAGAGCTAATCCGGACTTATGAAAGAACTTCGATATCCTCAATGATGGTTCCCTACCCGAACTCGGTAGTGTTTTATTGTAAGACTACCATGTGATCATGTTTGCCTGGAACAGCGTGTTCACATGTGTGTAGCAGAACCAGCTCATGTTTTGGAGCTTGCTATCGTAGTTCATTTCCCGAGAATCTCGCAACGTCATCTCGTCGATTTGTGTTGCAAACTTTCATTTTTCTTCCTAGACTCGATGAGTCTGGAATATCCTGACACCAACCAGATCTGAATCTCAGGCAGATATGATGGTTGGAACATTTCCCAAGAACTATAATATTGGTCCCTCGATAACTGGTAAAGTGGATGTCATGGCCAACACACCCAGCCGGAAGACCTATTATTGTAGTATCTTGATTGAAGAAGTTGGCCACCTCCCCATAAGGATTTCGTAGGATTTACCTCCGTAACTGTTCCTTATGGATTCTATTGCTCCCGAAGTCCGACCTTTTACTTGATGTTCTAGATATCAAACCATTTCTATGAATGGGTTACACTAGCACATCAAGGAGAACATTAGAAGCGGAGTGCTAAATGTCTCTCGGTCGATCATCCAGATTTTGTTCCTTGGCCTCGCTAAGGTGAAATCTGAGAAGTGTTATCTTCCTTTGCATCTGCATCATCCATCATTAGCCATCATGGTAGTATGTTGTGTTGTCAGCACCCTTGACACGGATGTTGATAAAACCTTGATGATTGTGGAAATGCTCAAGTTCTTGAGAGCACGCACAAGCGCTACGTGTTATCATCGGCACTAACTGGGATTCCTCTCAGTTTCCTCGGCAATGCTATGACCTTTTCAAACAGTGAATTCACTCTCTATTGTTGGGTTCTTCCCCAGTTACCAGAATCATTCCCAGCATTTGCATTTTGTTCCCAGCTTGCACCGCCAATGTGCCATTCTACCATGGGTCTCTTCCATTTCCGGTGATAAGCAAATTCATCCATTACGTTGTCTTCAACAAGGTAATCCACATCATCCAAGTTCGAGTATGCCATTCTACCGACCCCTCCAAATCGATCGCTGTGATTTGCCTTAGGCTGGTATAAAGAGTTTCAATGATCTCTGAATCAAAGGTAATTCTTTTTGCCACTTAAGGGGATATTTCCACGAGTCACCTTCCCTAAGGTGCATCGTTATGGTATCATGGCAATTCAACTCCTCGCTACGTTGATAACCGTCACCACATTCTTAAGTCTAGAGTTGTTGTCTACCTAGTGAACCTTTGTCATCTGCTTCACTCCATTTCTATGGATGTGTGCTTCGTCTCTCAGCTCGAGAGATGTTGCTATGTCTCATTCTGTGGATTAATCCTGAGTTGTTCGACCTTCGGGAAGAACAATTCTTTTAGGGTCTTTCCTTTCCTCTCATTGTCATGATAGTTGGAGTTCTCAAGGCAAGACTTCGAGACAATGATGGTGAACGAATCAATGTTCTTATGAAGGGCAACCTGGATTGTGAAGATTGTGTCAGGTTTGCGTTCCCCTTCGCCTTACCCTACACTTGAATCTCGGGACGAGATTCTTGTTTAGTGGGGTCGAGTTGTCACATCCCTAGCTTCTGGTGCTGCCTAGTGTTTGCATCATGTTTAAATTTTTGAAACTTGAACTGAGGAATTTAGAAGCCTCAAAACCCTAAATAAAAGAAGGGCAAAAACCCTAAAATCTCATTCATTGTTCCAAAATGCTCTTCTTAGATGTTTAATATTTTTGGCAAGGGTTTTGATCCAAACCAAAAATATTGAACATTTTTAAGGATTTATTTTTGGGACTTTGAATTTAAATCATTAGCTATTTGAATTTGAATTATATTCATATAACTAGAATATAATTTCAAATACCCCTGAAATATTTTATGAGCTTTTGGAAAAGTCCATCTAGCAAAATAAAAATATTCAGAGGAGCTTTTGGCATTGTTTGAATTATTTTAAATTCAAAACAGTGGCAAAAGATTAAATAAAAATAAAACAGAACAGAAAAATTAAAAAAGAGCAGAAGCCTACCTGTCGCTTACCTGCGCCTCACCTGTGCTGGCCCAGCCCACCCTGCCAGTCCCCTTGGCGGCCCAGCCCACCAGGGGCACCACCGTCTTCAACCTCTGCCTACTGGTAGAGGCGTGTCGACGCGCCGTGGCCGGGCCTCCACCTCCTGCTTCGCCGTGGCAGCCTCCCCGACATCCTCGCGACGCCACAGAGACACCCAGAGCCTCCCCTCGTTCTCCTCACTCCCTCTGGACCGCTCCCCCTCCTCTGGCTCCCTCTTCCCCTCTCTTCCCTGTGAGCCCGAGAGCACGCCGTCGCCGTAGCCGTGGCCATAGGCCACCACCCACCCAACCAGCACGGCGAAGAGCTCCACCACGACGCCGTGGAGCTACACACTGACGCATGCGACCACGGGAGCCCTGCAACGTCATCCCCGGCCTCATCTTCAACCTCCAGCCGCCGGTGACTTCACAGTCGATTCGCGGGCTCCAGCACTTCCCCGACCTCGTCGTCGACTCTGCTAGTCCCTACGTGAGCCACTCTCCATTTCCCCCCTGGAATCCCCGTCGTTCCCCTCCCCTAGCTAGCTTCCCCACCTCCGCCGAGGCTCGCCGCCGCCATGGTCAACGAGCTCCGCGCTCGTGAGCTCGTCCGCTCGCCCGAGCATCACCAGCGTGTTCTCCGCGCTCCTGCGAACCCGAAACACCCACGGGTGCTCCCTGCCATGCCCTATAGCGCCATCTCCGCTGTTGCCCGAGCTCCGGCCGCCGCTTTGGAGCTCGCCGTCGTCAGCTCTGGCCTCCCCACGACCCAGCAACCGCACCGTTCGACGCGCGGGAGCAAGGGCTCTCCAACGAGCCCAAGCACGGCCTCGCCCGTGCCCTGTAGCGTGTTTCCGACGGCCGCCACCGTCCCGGGCCTCGCCGGCGTCGAGACGCCGGCGGGATTGACCCACTTTGACCATGGCGGGACCCCCCCTGTGTCCATGATAGGTGGGGCCCAGCCCTGTTAGCTAATTAGGATTAACACTAATCGAATTAGTTAATCTAATTACCCCCTGCTGACACTGACAGTGGGCCTCGTGGCTATTAATTTGATTAGTTAGAGTTAATTAACTCTGTTAGTCACCTGAGTCACTGACTAGTGGGCCCCACTGGTCAGGTTTGACCCGGACCAGCCCCTGTTGACCTGCTGACGTCATGCCAACGTCATGCTGACGCAGTAATGTTTTCTGGATTTAATTTAATTTTGAAAATTCCAGAAAATAGCTAAAACTTCAATAATTCATAGAAATTCAACCGTAACTCCAAATGAAATAATTTATATATGAAAACTTATCAGAAAAATTCAAGGAATCCATCTGTACTATTTTCATGCATGTTTGAACAATTTTTGTCCTCTGTTTTGGACAAAACAAATTAAGGGCATTTAAATAATCATATATGGAGTTGGAATTTGAATCATGTATTCAAACGAACTTCATTTAAATCATAGCTAGGTGCATTAGCCCAAAACACATTCATATTGCCATGTCATAGCATGCATCATATTGTGCATTGCATTGATCGTGTTTCTTCTGTGTTTGCCGGTGTTGTTCCCCCTCGGTAGACGTTGTACCGACGATGTGATCGTTGACACTGATGAAGACTCAATGTTATCTTCAGAAGTGCCAGGCAAGCAAAACCCCCTTGTTCATTCCGATAAAATCCCACTCTCTCGCTCCTGCTCTCTTTTACTGCATTAGGACAACAACGATTCATCTGTTACTTGCTGCGGTAGCTGAACCCCTTTATCCTTTGCATGACCTGTCATTGCCACAGTAAATAGATGAAACCCACTAGCATGAGTAGGAGTTGTTTGAGCCCTGATTGTGCCTACTCATTCATGTTTGTTTGTCATGCCTGCTACTGCTTAGAGTTGAGTCAGGTCTGATTCATCGGGGATGAATCAGAGGCGTGTGAACATGTCCTACTGTGTGTGAGCTAAGTGTGTGAACACGATTTGGTAAAGGTAGCGGTGAGAGGCCATGTAGGAGTACATGGTGGGTTGTCTCATTGCAGCCGTCCTCAGGAACTGAGTTCTGTGTTTGTGATCCATGACCAGTTACTACCACACATTGGGTTCCGGTAACTCGACCCCTCTCGACTTATTAATCAACATGATCTCTGTCCAGGAGTTGCAACTAGTTTCTGGTGTTTGTAGGTAGTGTTAGTAGTCTACCAAGTGGCACCCGGTACAGGTGGGCTTGGGACAGACTAGGCACAGTGGCACGGTGTACCAAGTGGCACCCGGATGGTGGGCTTGGGAACCCTGCTCACATCGTTTGGGGCCGTGAGCGACACCCCGGCCGGATCTCCTTGCGGATGGAACCCGAATAGGCGATAAACCTGGACTAGAGACTTGTTCGGTTAGTCAGGTCGTGGCCGACTCCCTCGCCCGGCTTCCGCTTGAAGGTTGCCGAGGTACATGACGTGTACAGGGCGATAAGTGGCGAGAGCGTGTGTGAAGAAGTACACCCCTGCAGGGTTATCATTATCTATTCGAATAGCCGGATTCCTCGGATATGGAAACTTGGACCCCTTGTATAGTTCATAGACAAGTGAAAGTGGATACTCTAAAATACGCAAGATAAGCGTGAGTGCTATGGATGGCGTTCTCGTAGGGAGACGGGAGCGGATCCATAGTGGTGTATTGATATGGTGAATATGTGGACTCGTGTGCGCCACCTCAAAAGAGTTACTTGCAGTCGTAGTTCAGGTTAGCCACCGAGTCAAAGCTGGCTTGCTGCAGTTAAACCCCACCACCCCCTTTGTTGATAATGATGCATATGTAGATAGATCTGATGTAAGTCTTGCTGGGTACATTTGTACTCACGTTGCTTAATTTATGTTTTTGCAGAGAGACTTCAGTCTCACTAGTAGTTCCACGTGGACTTCGACGTTTAGCTTGTTACCTCAGCTACGATCTTGTGCCCTCGGCAGGATCTGGTAGATAGTCAGGCTTCTCAGCCTTTTTCATTTATAGTTGTCTGTACTTAGACATGTTAAGCTTCCGCTTGTGCTTTGACTTGTATGCTCTGATTGTTGGGTCATGAGACCCATGTTTGTAATATCTCGCTCCTCGGAGCCTATTGAATACTTACTTGAGTTGTAGAGTCATGTTGTGATGCCATGTTGTATTTGCACATATCGAGCATATTGTGTGTATGTTATTGAAATGCTTGGTATGTGTGGGATCTGACAGCCTAGTTGTTTATCCTTGGTAGCCTCTCTTACCGGGAAATGTCTCCTAGTGTTTCCACCGAGCCATGGTAGCTTGCTAATGCTCCGGAACACTTAGGCTGGCCGGCATGTGTCCTTCTTCGTTCCTGTGTCTGTCCCTTCGGGGAAATGTCACGCGATGAATACCGGAGTCCTGCTAGCCCAGTGCTACAGCCTGGATTCACTCGCTGATGACCGACACGTTCGATGCTGGGTCATGAATGCCTGTCCCTGTAAGTTTGTGCCACTTTGGGTTTACGACTAGCCATGTCAGCCCGGGCTCCTTATCATATGGATGCTAGCGACACTATCATATACGTGTGCCAAAAGGCGCAAACGGTCCCGGGCAAAGGTAAGGCGACACCCGTGGGAATACCGTGCGTGAGGCCGCAAAGTGATATGAGGTGTTACATGCTAGATCGATGTGGCATTGAGTCGGGGTCCTGACAGCGTTGGTATCAGAGCTTGACTGCCTGTAGGATTACCAAGCCAAACTGGTCGAAGTTGAGTCTAGAAATTCTTTAGTTATATAAGGGAATTGATTGTGGGATGGAACGTAAGGCTCTTTTTACTCCTTATACCTCATGCCCTTCTGATCTGAGTCATCTTATCTTTCCTACGGGGTTAAGAACTAGGCTTCTCTTCTTTCTATCAGGATCACGTGTTACTAATCCGTAGACTTATAGATTGTTGGATTAAGCCTCAGTTCAGTTTCTACTTCCGTATGTTAATTGTTGATCTCCAAACCTTATTATTGTGCTTCTGCGTGGTTATGCCACCATTTTTGTGAATGTCTCAAATCTTTTCTGAGCATTTACAGCCGTTATGCTGTCCGAGTCATCCCAGGTTTCCAAAGAGTCTGATGCATTTGCAAAATCCTTTTCCTCTGGTTTCAATGTCTTTCTAGGCCAGGTTAATCACACAAATTGTTGAGTTGAGGTACTCTACTGCCTCGACCTATATGTTGGAGCTGGTATTATGACCCTAGGTGTCTTAGGGGATCATCTAGTAATTTAGCCATGATTTGTGTCCCAGTGTGATGATTCTGGCCATCATTCTCGTAAGCATCCCGTGATGCCACTTAGTTAGTAGGCATTTCACTTCTGGGTTTTCGAACCGAGATTCACCCTACTTACTTCATGTTGATAGTAATTGCTAGCTCCCTTAGGTTATTAGTAACCTTTGCGATAGTCCTTGAAGTCCGTGGTATCTTCTTCTTCCAAATTCCATGAACTATTTATGGCAGAAGTTCCTCATTGAACTGAACGATCACAACCAGAATGCTCTTGATGAGTTCTCCATTATATATTGTGACTCTGCCAGTTCTACCTTTCTGCATGGGTTATCCGGAAGAATTATGTTGAACCTGGTTCGACATACTAATCTACGCATCCACAACTCAAAAAGTTATATGTTCCTTTGAGTTGTCCCTCTTTAGTTGTCTACTGACCTTCGTCTATCAATTGATAGTCAAGAGTATGCATGCATTCGTTTATCGATGCCTATTACTCTTGTGGTCCGTCAAGCCATTCTATCGCGGAATGACTAGGAGAAACAAACTCCAGTACCTCTTCCATATCCAGGATTGGGTCAAAGAAGTTGTGCTCCGCAGAACAAATTGCTAATCCAGCTTTTGTTCTGCTCTACCTTGGAGTATTACCATCTTTATATCGGGATCGTTATAGGAATTGCACACCATCCTATGAACTCTTGGTAGTGATACTTCTCACCATCGTTAGTCATTCCTCGGTCCTCGTGTTGATGCAACCGGAATACTGACAAATGAATTGTGATGTGTGAAACCAATACTCCCAGCAACCTCGTTGCTGGGTAGTTAAAGGATAATAATTTCATTCTTAGCGTGTTGGTTTTTGAATCATCCTTTGAAGACTGATCGTGCTACCTAGTCCTTATTTCGGTGCACCCTTCGATTGATGAGTTAGGATCTTGTCAAGTCCTCACTCATTTGATCATATCGTCTTGCCCTCAAAAGCGAGATTGTTCTCGAGCTTAGTAACATACCGGTGGTTCGTGATTTTCCGAATATCTTATCGGAAGTATTACCATGTTGTCCCTTGACTGTTATGTTGAGCTCGTGATCAAGTTGGTTTCTTGTGAACCACCTTCTCTCCAAGAATTGGTGCTAGATATCCCTGAGCTAGTTGGTTAAGCTAGACAACAACTTGGAGAGTTGGAAGATAAAAGCTTACCTAACTTAGTTGGTTTCAAAGGGATATCCTGGTGTTGGTGTGTTAGTTGAAGAAAGATGATATCTTCATCGATTGGTCCCTGTGATCAGTTATTAGACCTATTGTCTTATAAAAACTTTGATTTAAGTATGGGCTATCGTCAAATCAAATCAGAACCAACGATGTTCGTAATGTTGTCTTACTCGTGGCTGCCCCTCGAGCATACACCATTATATCTTTTGGTCTGACCAATACTATCACCTTGTTCACATGATGGTGGAAGTCCAGTGATATGGAAATTCCGATGAGTTGTTGTTGAGCCCATCAGCAGCATTTTGTCTCCCCCATGATTCATGTTGAACATCAACCTAGTGTTGGAAACTTTGTAAGCAATGCCTTCGTGTTCCGTTCATGAAGCCTATGCTTGGATGGAAGAAGTGACTTCCTCTAACTCATGTGCATTTGGTGCAAGTTGCCGCCGTGGGTTTGAGAAAGGTTTGTTTTGTTTCCTCTGGAATCGTCCCAAGTCAGTCATGCATGTGCAAAGTATACTATGGTTTGGTAGATTAATTACCTCCACTCCATATGTATTCCGTAGCACCCCAAGCCACTAATTGATTTGTTCAAGGAGAAGGAGTTCCTTCATAAGAGCTAATCCGGACTTATGAAAGAACTTCGATATCCTCAATGATGGTTCCCTACCCGAACTCGGTAGTGTTTTATTGTAAGACTACCATGTGATCATGTTTGCCTGGAACAGCGTGTTCACACGTGCGTAGCAGAACCAGCTCATGCTTTGGAGCTTGCTATCATAGTTCATTTCCCGAGAATCTCGCAACGTCATCTCGTCGATTTGTGTTGCAAACTTTCATTTTCCTTCCTAGACTCGACGGGTCTGGAATATCCTGACCCCAACCAGATCTGAATCTCAAGCAGATATAATGGTTGGAACATTTCCCAAGAACTATAATACTGGTCCCTCGATAACCGGTAAAGTGGATGTCATGGCCAACACACCCAGCCGGAAGACCTATTATTGTAGTATCTTGATTGAAGAAGCTGGCCACCTTCCCATAAGGACTTCGTAGGATTTACTCCCTAGTTGTGCCATATGATTTTTTGTGTTCCCGAAGTCCGAACTTTTACTTGATGTTATAGATACCAGACCATTTCTATGAATAGGTTACACTAGCACATCAAGGAGAACATTAGAAGCGGAGTGCTAAATGTCTCTCGGTCGATCATCCAGATTTTGTTTCCTTGGCCTCGCTAAGGTGAAATCTGAGAAGGTGTTATCTTCCTTTGCATCTGCATCATCCATCATTAGCCATCATGGTAGTATGTTGTGTTGTCAGCACCCTTGACACGGATGTTGATAAAACCTTGATGATTGTGGAAATGCTCAAGTTCTTGAGAGCACGCACAAGCGCTATGTGTTATCATCGGCACTAACTGGGATTCCTCTCAGTTTCCTCGGCAATGCTATGACCTTTTCAAACAGTGAATTCACTCTCTATTGTTGGGTTCTTCCCCAGTTACCAGAATCATTCCCAGCATTTGCATTTTGTTCCCAGCTTGCACCGCCAATGTGCCGTTCCACCATGGGTCTCTTCCATTTCCGGTGATAAGCAAATTCATCCATTACGTTGTCTTCAACAAGGTAATCCACATCATCCAAGTTCGAGTATGCCATTCTACCGACCCCCGCCAATCGATTGCTGTGATTTGCCTTAGGCTGATATAGAGAGTCTCAATGATCTCTATATCAAAGGTAATTCTTTTTGCCACTTAAGGTAATAATCTACGAATCACCCTCCTCCAGGATGTCCCGCTGTGGCATCATGGAAACTCAACTCCTCGCTACGTTGACAATGGTTTACCACCTTTTTAAGTGTGGAATTATTGCCCACCTAGTGAACCTTCGTCATCCGTTTCTTTCCGCCCCTCTTGATGTGTATCTCGTGTCTCAACCCGAGAGATAGTTCTACGTCTCATTCCGTGAGTTGTTCGACCTTCGAGAAGATCGATCCTTCTAGAGTTTTCCTTGCCTCTTCTTGTCATGATTAGCTAGAGTTCTCAGAGCAAGACATCAAGACAATGATGGTGATCGAATCAATGTTCTTTTGAAGGGCAACCTGGATCGTGAAGATTGTGTTAGGTTGCGTTCCCCATCGTCTTACGCTACACTTGAATCTCGGGTCGAGATTCTTGTTTAGTGGGGGTGAGTTGTCACATCCCTAGTTCTGGCCTGACCTATGCTTGCTTCCATCTGTGCATCATGTTTAAATTTTTGAAACTTGAACTGAGGAATTTAGAAGCCTCAAAACCCTAAATAAAAAGAAGGGCAAAAACCCTAAAATCTCATTCATTGTTCCAAAATGCTCTTCTTAGATGTTTAATATTTTTGGCAAGGGTTTTGATCCAAACCAAAAATATTGAACATTTTTAAGGATTTATTTTTGGGACTTTGAATTTAAATCATTAGCTATTTGAATTTGAATTATATTCATATAACTAGAATATAATTTCAAATACCCCTGAAATATTTTATGAGCTTTTGGAAAAGTCCATCTAGCAAAATAAAAATATTCAGAGGAGCTTTTGGCATTGTTTGAATTATTTTAAATTCAAAACAGTGGCAAAAGATTAAATAAAAATAAAACAGAACAGAAAAATTAAAAAAGAGCAGAAGCCTACCTGTCGCTTACCTGCGCCTCACCTGTGCTGGCCCAGCCCACCCTGCCAGTCCACTTGGCGGCCCAGCCCACCAGGGGCACCACCGTCTTCAACCTCTGCCTACTGGCAGAGGCGTGTCGACGCGCCGTGGCCGGGCCTCCACCTCCTGCTTCGCCGTGGCAGCCTCCCCGACATCCTCGCGACGCCACGGAGACACCCAGAGCCTCCCCTCGTTCTCCCCACTCCCTCTGGACCGCTCCCCCCTCCTCTGGCTCCCTCTTCCCCTCTCTTCCCTGTGAGCCCCGAGAGCACACCGTCGCCGTAGCCGTGGCCATAGGCCACCACCCGCCCAACCAGCACGGCGAAGAGCTCCACCACGACGCCGTGGAGCTACACACTGACGCATGCGACCACGGGAGCCCTGCAACGTCATCCCCGGCCTCATCTTCAACCTCCGGCCGCCGGTGACTTCGCAGTCGATTCGCGGGCTCCAGCACTTCCCCGACCTCGTCGTCGACTCTGCTAGTCCCTACGTGAGCCACTCTCCATTTTCCCCCTGGAATCCCCGTCGTTCCCCTCCCCTAGCTAGCTTCCCCACCTCCGCCGAGGCTCGCCGCCGCCATGGTCAGCGAGCTCCGCGCTCGTGAGCTCGTCCGCTCGCCCGAGCATCACCAGCGTGTTCTCCGCGCTCCTGCGAACCCGAAACACCCACGGGTGCTCCCTGCCATGCCCTATAGCGCCATCTCCGCTATTGCCCGAGCTCCGGCCGCCGCTTTGGAGCTCACCGTCGTCAGCTCTGGCCTCCCCACGACCCAGCAACCGCACCGTTCGACGCGCAGGAGCAAGGGCTCTCCAACGAGCCCAAGCACGGCCTCGCCCGAGCCCTGTAGCGTGTTTCCGACGGCCGCCACCGTCCCGGGCCTCGCCGGCGTCGAGACGCCGGCGGGATTGACCCACTTTGACCATGGCGGGACCCCCCCTGTGTCCATGACAGGTGGGGCCCAGCCCTGTTAGCTAATTAGGATTAGCACTAATCGAATTAGTTAATCTAATTACCCCCTGCTGACACTGACAGTGGGCCCCGTGGCTATTAATTTGATTAGTTAGAGTTAATTAACTCTGTTAGTCACCTGAGTCACTGACCAGTGGGCCCCACTGGTCAGGTTTGACCCGGACCAGCCCCTGTTGACCTGCTGATGTCATGCCAACGTCATGCTGACACAGTAATGTTTTCTGGATTTAATTTAATTCTGAAAATTCCAGAAAATAGCTAAAACTTCAATAATTCATAGAAATTCAACCGTAACTCCAAATGAAATAATTTATATATGAAAAATTATCAGAAAAATTCAAGGAATCCATCTATACTATTTTCATGCATGTTTGAACAATTTTTGTCCTCTGTTTTGGACAAAACAAATTAAGGGCATTTAAATAGTCATATATGGAGTTGGAATTTGAATCATGTATTCAAACGAACTTCATTTAAATCATAGCTAGGTGCATTAGCCCAAAACACATTCATATTGCCATGTCATAGCATGCATCATATTGTGCATTGCATTGATCGTGTTTCTTCTGTGTTTGCCGGTGTTGTTCCCCCTCGGTAGACGTTGTACCGACGATGTGATCGTTGACACTGATGAAGACTCAATGTTATCTTCAGAAGTGCCAGGCAAGCAAAACCCCCTTGTTCATTCCGATAAAATCCCACTCTCTCGCTCCTGCTCTCTATTACTGCATTAGGACAACAACGATTCAACTGTTACTTGCTGCGGTAGCTGAACCCCTTTATCCTTTGCATGACCTGTCATTCCACAGTAAATAGATGAAACCCAATAGCATGAGTAGGAGTTGTTTGAGCCCTGTTGTGCCTACTCATTCATGTTTGTTTGTCATGCCTGCTATTGCTTAGAGTTGAGTCAGGTCTGATTCATCGGGGATGAATCAGAGGCGTGTGAACATGTCCTACTGTGTGTGAGCTAAGTGTGTGAACACGATTTGGTAAAGGTAGCGGTGAGAGGCCATGTAGGAGTACATGGTGGGTTGTCTCATTGCAGCCGTCCTCAGGAACTGAGTTCTGTGTTTGTGATCCATGACCAGTTACTACCACACATTGGGTTCCGGTAACTCGACCCCTCTCGACTTATTAATCAACATGATCTCTGTCCAGGAGTTGCAACTAGTTTCTGGTGTTTGTAGGTTTAGTAGTCTACCAAGTGTCACCCGGATAGTGGGCTTGGGATAGACTAGGCACAGTGGCACGGTGTACCAAGTGGCACCCGGATGGTGGGCTTGGGAACCCTGCTCACATCGTTTGGGGCCGTGAGCGACACCCCGGCCGGATCTCCTTGCGGATGGAACCCGAATAGGTGATAAACCTGGACTAGAGACTTGTTCGGTTAGTCAGGTCGTGGCCGACTCCCTCGCCCGGCTTCCGCTTGAAGGTTGCCGAGGTACATGACGTGTACAGGGCGGTAAGTGGCGAGAGCGTGTGTGAAGAAGTACACCCCTGCAGGGTTAACATCATCTATTCGAATAGCCGGATTCCTCGGATATGGAAACTTGGACCCCTTGTACAGTTCATAGACAAGTGAAAGTGGATACTCTAAAATACGCAAGATAAGCGTGAGTGCTATGGATGGCATTCTCGTAGGGAGATGGGAGCGGATCCATAGTGGTGTATTGATATGGTGAATATGTGGACTCGTGTGCGCCACCTCAAAAGAGTTACTTGCAGTCGTAGTTCAGGTTAGCCACCGAGTCAAAGCTGGCTTGCTGCAGTTAAACTCCACCACCCCCTTTGTTGATAATGATGCATATGTAGATAGATCTGATGTAAGTCTTGCTGGGTACATTTGTACTCACGTTGCTTAATTTATGTTTTTGCAGAGAGACTTCAGTCTCACTAGTAGTTCCACGTGGACTTCGACGTTTAGCTTGTTACCTCAGCTACGATCTTGTGCCCTCGGCAGGATCTGGTAGATAGTCAGGCTTCTCAGCCTTTTTCATTTATAGTTGTCTGTACCCAGACATGTTAAGCTTCCGCTTGTGCTTTGACTTGTATGCTCTGATTGTTGGGTCATGAGACCCATGTTTGTAATATTCCGCTCCTCGGAGCCTAATGAATACTTACTTGAGTTGTAGAGTCATGTTGTGATGCCATGTTGTATTTGCACATATCGAGCATATTGTGTGTATGTTATTGAAATGCTTGGTATGTGTGGGATCTGACAGCCTAGTTGTTTATCCTTGGTAGCCTCTCTTACCGGGAAATGTCTCCTAGTGTTTCCACCGAGCCATGGTAGCTTGCTACTGCTCCGGAACACTTAGGCTGGCCGGCATGTGTCCTTCTTCGTTCCTGTGTCTGTCCCTTCGGGGAAATGTCACGCGATGAATACCGGAGTCCTGCTAGCTCAGTGCTACAGCCTGGATTCACTCACTGATGACCGACACGTTCGATGCTGGGTCATGAATGCCTGTCCCTGTAAGTTTGTGCCACTTTGGGTTTACGACTAGCCATGTCAGCCCGGGTTCCTTATCATATGGATGCTAGCGACACTATCATATACGTGTGCCAAAAGGCGCAAACGGTCCCGGGCAAAGGTAAGGCGACACCCGTGGGAATACCGTGCGTGAGGCCGCAAAGTGATATGAGGTGTTACATGCTAGATCGATGTGTCATTGAGTCGGGGTCCTGACATATTCTCAATGGCACACCGAAAGATCTACTAGTAAAGAAGTGCATGCTATAGAAGAAATTAATGTTTTGAGTGGAAAGATGGATGAACTTATGAAATTGTTTGCTACTAAGAGTGCTTCTATTGAACCCAATGATATGCCTTTGTCTACTTTGATTGAGAATAATAATGAATCTATGGATGTGAATTTTGTTGGTAGGAATAATTTTGGTAACAATGTTTATAGAGGAAACTTTAATCCTAGACCATTCCCTAGTAATTCCTCTAATAATTATGGAAATTCCTACAATAATTCTTATGGTAATTTTAATAAGATTCCCTCTTATTTTGAGAATGGTGTCAAAGAATTTATGATCTCTCAAAAGAATTTTAATGCCATGCTTGAATAAAAATTGCTTAAAGTTGATGATTTGGCTAGGAACGTTGATAGACTTTCGCTTGATGTTGATTCTTTGAAACTTAGATCTACTCCTCCCAAGCATGAAATCAATGAGTCTCTCAAAGCTATGAGAATTTCCATTGATGAGTGCAAAGAAAGAACCGCTAGATTGCGTGCTAAGAAAGATTGCTTTGTAAAGGCGTGTTCTTCTAGTTTCCATGAAAATAATGACGAAGATCTTAAAGTTATTGATGTGTCCCCTATTAGATCTTTGTTTTGCAATATGAATCTTAATAATGATGGGACTAGAGATGAGTCAACTTTAGTTAAAAGGCGTCCCAATGATTCGGTGTTCTTAGATCTTGATGCTAAATTTGGTAAAAGTAGGATTGGAGAGGTCAAGACTTTAAATAGAATTGATCCCACTATCTTGGGTTTCAAGGAATTTAATTATGATAATTTTTCTTTAGTACATTGTATTTCCTTGTTGCAATCGGTCGTGAATTCTCCTCATGCTTATAGTCAAAATAAAGCTTTTACCAAACATATTGTTGATGCCTTGATGCAATCTTATGATGAAAAACTTAATTTGGAAGTTTCTATACCTAGAAAACTTAATGATAAGTGGGAACCTACTATAAAGATTAAAATTAAAGATCATGAGTGTTATGATTTATGTGATTTGGGTGCTAGTGTTTCCACGATTCCGAAAACTTTATGTGATATTCTAGGTTTCCATGATCTTGATGATTGCTCTTTAAATTTGCACCTTGCGGATTCCACCATTAAAAAGCCTATGGGAAGGATGAATGATGTTCTTATTATTGCAAATAGGAATTTGGTGCCCGTAGATTTTATCGTTCTTGATATAGATTGCAATCTTTCATGTCCTATTATTCTTGGTAGACCTTTCCTTAGAACGACTAGCGCGATTATTGATATAAAGGAAGGGAATATTAGATTGCAATTCCCATTAAGGAAAGGCATGGAGCACTTTCCAAGAAAGAAAGTAAAATTACCTTATGAATCTATCATGCGAGGTACTTATGAATCGAGTGCCAAAGATGGCACTACTTAGATCTATCCTCGCTTTTATGCCTAGCTAGGGGCGTTAAACAATAGCGCTAGTCGGGAGGCAACCCAATTTTATCTTTGTTTTTTGTTTTTGCTTTTGTTTAGTAATAAATTTATCATCTACCTTCCGTTTAGATGTGTTTGTATGTTTTAATTAGTGTTTTTGCCAAGTGGAACCTATAGGATAACCTATGGTGATAGTTAATTTGATTCTGCTGAAAAACAGAAACTTTGCGCGCACGAAAATAATTTTAGTAATTCACAGAAACGCGATTTTGTGTTGATTCTATTTTATGTAGATCAATAGACAAATTTTCCAGGACTTCCTATTTTTGTAGGATTTTTAGAGTTCCAGAAGTATTCGGGAGTTACAGATTGCTACAAATTGTTCTATTTTTGATAGATTCTGCTTTTCTTGTGTTGTTTGCTTATTTTGACGCATCTATGGCTAGTATGTAGGGGTATGAACCATAGAGAACTTGGAATACAGTAGTTTTAACACCAATATAAATAAAGAATGAGTTCATTACAGTACCTTATGTGGTGGTTTTTCTTTCTTGCACTAACGAAGCTTATGAGATTTCCTATTGAGTTTTGTGTTGTGAAGTTTTCAAGTTTTGGGTAAAGATTTGATGGACTATGGAATAAGGAGTGGCAAGATCCTAAGCTTGGGAATGCCCATGGCACCCCAAGATATTCAAGAATAGCCAAAAGCCTAAGCTTGGGGATGCCCCGGGAAGGCATCCCCTCTTTCGTCTTCGTCTATCGGTAACTTTACTTGGAGCTATATTTTTATTCGCCACATGATATGTGTTTTGCTTGGAGCGTCTTGTATGATATTAGCCTTTGCTTTTTAGTCTACCACAATGATCCTTGCTGTACACACCTTTTGGGAGAAACCCACTTGATATAATTTATTAGAATACTCTATGTGCTTCACTTATATCTTTTGAGCTAGATAGTTTTTACTTTAGTACATCACTTATATCTTTTAGAGCACGGCGGTGGCTTAATTTTGTAGAAATTGTTAATCTCTCATACTTCACTTATATTATTTTGAGGGTCTCTTAGAACAGCATGGTATTTGCTATGGTTATAAAATTGGTCCTAGAATGATGGGCATCCAAGTTGGGTATAATAAAAACTATCATAGAAAGTGAATTGGATGTTATGATCAATTTGATACTTGATAATTGTTTTGAGATATTAGGATGGTGATATTAGAGTCATGCTAGTTGGGTGATTATGAATTTAAAGAATACTTGTGTTGAGGTTTGTGATTCCCGTAGCATGCACGTATGGTGAACCGCTTTGTGATGAAGTTGGAGCACAATTTTATTTATTGATTGTCTTGCTTATGAGTGGCGGTCGGTGATGAGCGATGGTATTTTCCTACCAATCTATCCCCCTATGAGCATGCGCATAGTGCTTTGTTTTTGATGACTTGTAGATTTTTGCAATAAGTATATGAGTTTTTTTATGACTACTGTTGAGTCCATGGATTATACGCACTCTAATCCTTGCACCATTGCTAGCCTCTCTTATGCCGCGCAACTTTCACCGGTACCATACACCCACCATATACCTTCCTCAAAACAGCCACCATACCTACCTATTATGGCATTTCCATAGCCATTCCGAGATATATTGCCATGCAACTTTCCACCATTCCGTTTATTATGACACACATCATCATTATCATATTGCTCTTTGCATAATCATGTAGTTGACATCATATTTGTGGCAAGGCCACCTTCATAATTTTCATACATGTCACTCTTGATTCATTGCATATCCCAGTACACCGCCGGAGGCATTCACATAGAGTCATATCTTGTTTAAGTGTTGAGTTGTAATCTTGAGTTGTAAGTAAATAAAAGTGTGATGATCTTCATTATTAGAGCATTGTCCCAGTCAGGAAAAGATGATGGAGACTAATTCCCCCACAAGTCGGGATGAGACTTCAGACTTTATAAAAAAAGAAAGAAAAAAAGAGAAAAAGCCAAATAAAAAGAAAGGAAAAGGCCCCAAAAAATAAAAAAAAAGAGAAAAAGAAAAAGAAAAAAGGAAAAAATGAAATGAGAGAAAAAGAGAGAAGGGACAATGCTACTATCCTTTTTACCACACTTGTGCTTCAAAGTAGCACCATGATCTTCATGATAGAGAGTCTCCTATGTTGTCACTTTCATATACTAGTGGGAATTTTTTATTATAGAACTTGGATTGTATATTCCAATGATGGGGTTCCACAAAGTGCGCTAGGTCTTCGTGAGCAAGCGAGTTGGATGCACACCCACTTAGTTTCTTTTGTTGAGCTTTCATACATTTATAGCTCTAGTGCATATGTTGCATGGCAATCCCTACTCACTCACATTGATATCTATTAATGGGCATCTCCATAGCCCGTTGATACGCCTAGTTGATGTGAGACTATCTCTCTGTTTTTGTCTTCTCCACAACCACCACTCTATTCCACATATAGTGCTATGTCCATGGCTCACGCTCATGTATTGCGTGAAAGTTGAAAAATTTGAGATTACTAAGTATGAAACAATTGCTTGGCTTGTCATCGGGGTTGTGCATGATTAAATGCATTGTGTGATGAAGATAGAGCAACAGCCACACTATATGATTTTGTAGGGATAACTTTCTTTAGCCATGTTATTTTCAGAAGACATGATTACTTTGATTAGTATGCTTGAAATATTACTACTTCTTATGTCAATATGAACTTTTATTTTGAATCATTTGGATCTGAACACTCATGCCACAATAAAGAAAATTACATTGAGAATTATGCTAGGTAGCATTCCACATCAAAAATTCTGTTTTTATCATTTACCTACTTGAGGACGAGCAGGAATTAAGCTTGGAGATGCTTGATATGTCTCCAACGTATCTATAGTTTTTGATTGTTCCATGCTATTATATTACCCGTTTTGGATGTTTATGGGCTTTACTTTACACATTTATATCATTTTTGGGACTAACCTACTAACCGGAGGCCCAACCTGAATTGCTGTTTTTTTGCCTATTTCAGTGTTTCGAAGAAAAGGAATATCAAACGGAGTCCAAACGGAATGAAACCTTTGGGAGCGATCTTTTTGGAACAAACGTGATCCAGATGACTTGGATTGGAAGTCAAGAAACAACCCCGAGGCAGCCATGAGGGTGCCCGGCGCCCCCCTTAGGGCTAGGTGCGCCCCCCACCCTCGTGGGCCCCTCGGGCGTTGATACGTCTCCAACGTATCTATAATTTTTGATTGCTCCATGCTATTATATTACCCCTTTTGGATGTTTATGGGCTTTATTTTACACATTTATATCATTTTTGGGACTAACCTACTAACCGGAGGCCCAGCCCGTATTGCTGTCTTTTTTGCCTATTTCAGTATTTCGAAGAAAAGGAATATCAAACGGAGTCCAAACGTAATGAAACCTTCGAGACCGTGATTTTTGGAACAAACATGATCCAGAGGACTTGGAGTGCAAGCCAAGAAGCAGCCGAGGCAGCCACAAGATAGGAGGGCGCGCCCACCCCCTCTGGGCACGCCCCCTATCTCGTGGGCCTCTCGGGCGGCCACCGGCGTACTTCTTCCTCCTAGATATACCCACGTACCGTGAAAACATCCAGGGAGCCAACGAAAAACAATTTCCACCGTCGTAACCTTCTGTATCCGCGAGATCCCATCTTGGAGCCTTCACCGGCGCTCCGTCGGAGGAGGAATCGACCATGGAGGGCTTCTACATCAACACCATAGCCCCTCCCACTACTAGGGAAAAGCCTATACACAGAATCTTATCAGCAGCGCGCTTTAAAATAAGGCGCTGCTGCTAATTAGCAGTAGCGTGCTCAGGAGTAACTCGCTGCTGAAACCAATATAGCAGTAGCGCGCCCGCTCAAAGACGCGCTACTGCTATAATTCCCACGAGGCCGCCACGAGGCTAGTTATAGCAGCAACGTGTTATAACGACGGGCGCTACTGCTACGTAGCATAGTAGCAGCGCATTTCTGCAATAAGCGCTACTGCTAAATTTACTACAAAAATTTAGCCCCATCTCCTCTATCCGATCCACTCACACAGTCACACACTAGCTCACTGGATCCCCTCTCAATCCCCCGCGCCGGTCCACCCCCGTCGCCCCTCCTCCGTCTGCGCCGCCGTCACCTCCTCCTCCTTGCTGGACTCGGTACCGGCCTCCTCCTCCGTCCTCCCTCTCCACTCGCCACTGGCCGGCCCCTCCTCGCTCCGCCTTCCTCCTCCGTCCTCCCTCCACTGGCCGCGCCGGCCAGCCCCTCCTCGCTCTGCCTTCCTCCTCCATCCTACTCTCTTCTCCCTCCTCGAGTCGCCCCTCCTTCTCCCTCCTGCCCGCTACATTTTGATTTAGTAGCTAGGCTAGTTCATATGCAACATTTTGATTTAGTTGATATGATTTAGTTGATTTAGTAGGCTAGTTGATTTAGTTGACTTAGAACATTTTCATTTAGTTGATTTAATAGGCTAGTTCATTTAGTTGATTTAGTTGACTTAGAACATTTTGATTTAGTTGATTTAATAGGCTAGTTCATTTAGTTGATTTAGTTGACTTAGAACATTTTGATTTAGTTGATTTAGTAGGCTAGTTGATTTAGTTGATTTAGAACATTTTGATTTAGTTGATTTAGTAGGCTAGTTGATTTAGTTGACTTAGAACATTTTGATTTAGTTGATCGTTAATCCTTTGCTCATATTGCTTTAGGAAAAATGGCGCCACCACCACCACCACTATGTCGACTGTGCAAGTCAAGATGCGCCAGCAGCCTTGCAACTGGCAAGCTGTTCGGCATCTACTTCCAGCCGAGTTTTCATCATGCGGCGGTAAGAAATTAGATGAAATGTAATAACTATTTTGTTTTTAGTGTTGGCATTACTACATTGTGTCATTTTGCTTATTTTACACAGACCGTCCCATGCAATGTGAGGTTGAAATTCAACAAGCTCACAGGAGACACTGTGACATTTGAGGCTCCTGGGGGGCCGTACACTATGGAGGTCAAGAAAGGACGCAATATGTCGCAGATTGGAGGAGATGGATGGGCCCGTTTCGTCGCTCGCATGCATCTTACTGGTGGTGAGTTGATCAGCTTCTCCTTCTGAGCAGAAAGACCCAAGCTAGCTGTCATTTATCTCAACCTGGTGGAAGATGCTGAAGATGACGAAGATGATGAAGATGATGAAGATAATGAGGACCCACTCGATGAAGATGATGAGGACCCACTTCATGAAGCCATCGTAGCTCAAAGAACAAGGCTGAGTGAGGAGGAGGTGTCCAACCTGTGGGACATAATTCCGCCACGTGCTAACTTTGTCGGGGTGCCATTCGTGACTCGCTTGACAAATACCATGGTTGATCGACATGATATGGTATGTTATACTTACAAATGCAAATTATCCGATGAATTACTTAGTGTACAGTCCAATGATATGGTATGTTGTGTGGAATCTAGTCGATGATATGTTTTAGTGTAGAGTTTGATCACATGCTTATTAGTGTAGAATCTAACGAAACTATTAATAGTGTAGATAATCCATATGTACTTATTTGCGAGGCTATTTATTAATTGATATGTTTTTCTTATTCAGAAATTGGCAAAGAGCATATCTATGAGTTATGGTATCGAGCCTGATGAAGAAGGCTCGGCTGGACTACACCTTACTGCAAGGGGCTCCCTCACAACCTGTACTTACCACGTGGACACGGACGGTCGCACACACTTAAACTCGGTTGGGTGGAAGAAATTCCTTGATGGAAAGAATCTTCGTGTTGGACAGGCCATCCTAATTACTATCAGGAACACCAACCGCCCAGGCTTAAGGATGATGATTGTCTTTGATATCATCTAGAACTACATATGTGTGTGTGGCTATATCATCTAGAACTACATATGATGATCGTCGTCGATATCATCTTGAACTACATATGATGATGGTCGTTGATATGACCTTGTACTACTTGAGGATGCATGTTGACTATGCATGAAATTGTTATCTAGTACTCCCTTCGTTCCAAATTACTCGTCGTGGTTTGAACTAAAACCACGATGAGTAATTTGGAACGAAGGGAGTACTACCTAGTAATGGTTTATGAATTTGATATCTACTAGCAGTACCTAGTATCTAGTATCTGAAAGGGAAACTGAAAGGGAAAGGGGTAATGGGAAAATCATGAAAGATATAGCAGTAGCGAGGGATGGCGAAATCGCTACAGCTAGGTAATAGTAGCGCGTTCTTAAAAAGCGCTGCTGATATCGTAAATAGTAGTAGCGCGGGTAAGCGCCGCGCTACTACTATGAGTTAGCTGTAGCGCCTTATTAGTAGCGCGTCCACCCGCGCTGCTGCTAGCCTCAAAACCCGCGCTACTACTAGGGTTTTCCCTAGTAGTGTCCGATGAGTTGTGAGTAGTTTACAACAGACCTTCGGGTCCATAGTTATTAGCTAGATGGCTTCCTCTCTCTTTTTGGACCTCAATACCATGTTCTCCCCCTCTCTTGTGGAGATCTATTCGATGTAACTCTTTTTGCGGTGTGTTTGTCGAGATCCGATGAATTATGGTTTTATAATCAAGTTTATCTATGAGAAATATTTGAATCTCTTCTGCATTCTTTTATGTATGATTGAGTTATCTTTGCATGTCTCTTCAAATTATCAGTTTGGTTTGGCCTACACGATTGATCTTTCTTGCCATGGGAGAAGTGCTTAGCTTTGGGTTGAATCTTGCGGTGTCCTTACCCAGTGACAACAGGGGTTGCAAGGCACGTATTGTATTGTATTGTTGCCATCGAGGATAAGAAGATGGGGTTTATATGATATTGCTTGAGTTTATCCCTCTACATCATGTCATCTTTCTTAATGCGTTACTCTGTTCTTATGAACTTAATACTCTAGATGCATGCTAGATAGCGGTCGATGTGTGGAGTAATAGTAGTAGATGCAGGCAGGAGTCGGTCTACTTGTTGCGGACGTGATGCCTATATACATGATCACACCTAGATAATCTCATAATTATTCGCTTTTCTATCAATTGCTCGACAATAATTTGTTCACCCACCGTAATACTTATGCTATCTTGAGAGAAGCCACTAGTGAAACCTATGGCCCCCGGGTCTATCTTTTATCATATAAGCTTTCAATCTACTTTTACTTGCATCTTTACTTTTCACATCTATATTATAAAATACCAAAAATATATTTATCTTATCATACTATCTCTATCAGATCTCACTTTCGCAAGTGGCCGTGAAGGGATTGACAACCCCTTTATTGCGTTGGTTGCGAGTTCTTTGTTTGTTTGTGTAGGTGCGTGGGACTTTTGAGGAGCCTCCTACTGGATTGATACCTTGGTTCTCAAAAACTGAGGGAAATACTTATGCTACTATTGCTGCATCACCCTTTCCTCTTCAAGGAAAACCAATGCAAGCTCAAGACGTAGCAAGAAGGATTTCTGGCACCGTTGCCGGGGAGGTCTTCGCTCAAGTCAATACATACCAAGTACCCATCACAAACTCATCTCCCTCGCCTTTACATTATTTGCCATTTGCCTCTCGTTTTCCTCTCCCCCACTTCACCCTTGCCATGTTATTTGCCCTCTCTTTCCCAATCTCCTCCTCTCTTTTCCGTTTGCATTCCTGTTACCATGGCCGAGTCAAAAAGAACTAAGGGTTCTCTCCTGGGTTCTAGTACCTTGGATAACCCCTCCATCCTCTCTAAGCTCATAAATAATGATGCTATGGAAAGCCCCAGCGGGGTCACCAATGAGAGCTTGAATAATTTTGAAGAAGATGACTCTGGAATTTTTTGCTATTTGCTTGATGAGTCTTTAAAAGATGCTTGGGATAGGTTATTAAGGATTCGGGCTATCTATGTGCCACAATATCAAATTGAAGTTTACTTAAAAAGTTTCTATGTTGGCCTACCCGCTTCTTTCAAGCAAGTCCTAGATTCTATTTTTGAAGAAGGTTTTCTTGAAGGGGATGCTATAGATACCTATGAAAGAATGAAAACTATATTTGGGCACCCCATGAATGATAAGGTTGAATCTACCACCCTCTTATGCTTTTATCAAAACGAAATTATCAAAGAGATGAAGTCTAGTTTAGATGCAAATTTCCGTAACATGCTTAATATTACTTCCTCCATTAATGGCAATGTGCTTTCCCAAAATAGAAGGATGAATGACATAGAAAGGAAATTTGCTCTTTTCTTTCCAAGTGCCAAAGATGGCACTACTTAGATCTATCTTCGCTTTTATGCCTAGCTAGGGGCGTTAAACGATAGCGCTTGTTGGGAGGCAACCCAATTTTATTTGTGTTTTTTTGTTTTTGTTCTTGTTTAGTAATAAATTTTGCATCTACCTTCTATTTAGATGTGTTTTTATGTTTTAATTAATGTTTGTGCCAAGTAGAACCTATAGGATAACCTATGGTGATAGTTAATTTGATTCTGCTGAAAAACAGAAACTTTGCGCGCACGGAATTAGTTTTGTTAAATCACAGAAACGTGATTTTGCGTTGATTATTTTTGCTGGTGATCAATAGACAATTTTTCCAGGACTTCCTGTTTTTGTAGGATTTTTAGATTTCCAGAAGTTTGTGTTAGTTACAGATTACTACAGACTGTTGTGTTTTTGACAGATTCTGCTTTTCGTGTGTTGTTTGCTTATTTGGATGCATCTATGGCTAGTATTAAGTGGTATGAACCATAGAGAACTTGGAATACAGTAGGTTTAACACCAAAATAAATAAATAATGAGTTAATTACAGTACCTTATGTGGTGGTTTTGTTTCTTTCACTAACGGAGCTTACGAGATTTCCTGTTGAGTTTTGTGTTGTGAAGTTTTCAAGTTTTGGGTCAAGATTTGATGGACTATGTAATAAGGAGTGGCGAAAGACTAAGATTGGATGCCCATCAAGAATAGCCAAAAGCCTAAGCTTGGGGATGCCTCAGGAAGGCATCCCTCTTTCGTCTTCGTTCATTGGTAACTTTACTTGGAGCTATATTTTTATTCGCCACATGATATGTGTTTTGCTTGGAGCATTTTGTATGATATTAGTATTTGATTTTTAGTTTTCCACAATCATCCTTGCTGTACACACCTTTTGGGATAAGCCCACTTGATTGAAATTTATTAGAATATGCTATGTGCTTCACTTATATCTTTTGAGCTAGATGGTTTTTGCTCTAGTGCTTCACTTAAATATTTTAGAGCACGGCGGTGGCTTAATTTTGTAGAAATTGCTAGTCTCTCATGCTTCACTTATATTATTTTGAGAGTCTTTTAGAACAGCATGGTATTTTCTATGGTTATAAAATTGGTCCTAGAATGGTAGGCATCCAAGTTTGGTATAATAAAAACTATCATAGGGAGTGAATTGGATGCTATGATCAATTTGATATTTGATATATGTTTTGAGATATGGAGGTAATGATATTAAAGTCATGCTAGTTGGGTGATTCTGAATTTAAAGAATGCTTGTGTTGAAGTTAGCAAGTCCCGTAGCATGCACATATGGTTAAAGTTGTGTAACAAATTTGAAACATGAAGTGTACTTGGATTGTGCATCCTTATGAGTGGCAGTCGGGGACGAGTGATGGTCTTTTCCTACCAATCTATCCCTCTAGGAGCATGCACGTAGTGCATGGTTTTTGATGACTTCTAAATTTTTACAATAAGTATATGAGTTCTTTTGACTAATGTTGAGTCCATGGATTATACGCACTTTTACCTTTCCTTCATTGCTAGCCTCTTCAGTACCGTGCATTGCCCTTTCTCACCTTGAGAGTTGGTGCAAACTTCGCCGGTGCATCCTCAAATGCCCTAGGTCTTCATGAGCAAGCAAGTTGGATGCACACCCACTAGTTTTCTTTTGTTGAGCTTTCATTCATTTATAGCTCTAGTGCATCCGTTGCATGGCAATCCCTACTGCTCATGTTGACATCAATTGATGGGCATCTCCATAGCTCGTTGATTATCCTCGTCAATGTGAGACTTTCCTTTTTGTCTTCTCCACACAATCCCCATCATCATATTCTATTCCACCCATAGTGCTATATCCATGGCTCACGCTCATGTATTGCGTGAAGGTTGAAAAAGTTTGAGATTATTTAAGTACGAAACAATTGCTTGGCTTGTCATCGGGGGTGTAGAATTTGGGAACATTTTTGTGTGACGAAAATGAAGCATAGCCTAACTATATGATTTTGTATTTGAGAAGACATGATTGCTTTGATTAGTATGCTTGAAGTATTACTATTTCTTTTATCAATATGAACTTTTATTTTGAATCATTTGGATCTGAACATTCATACCACAATAAAGAAAATTACATTGAGAATTATGCTAGGTAGCATTCCACATCAAAAATTCTGTTTTTATCATTTACCTACTCGAGGACGAGCAGGAATTAAGCTTGGGGATGCTTGATATGTCTCCAACGTATCTATAATTTTTGATTTCTCCATGCTATTATATTACCCCTTTTGGATGTTTATGGGCTTTATTTTACACATTTATATCATTTTTGGGACTAACCTACTAACCGGAGGCCCAACCCGTATTGTTTTTTTTGCCTATTTCAGTATTTCGAAGAAAAGGAATATCAAACGGAGTCCAAACGGAATGAAACCTTCGGGAGCGTGATTTTTGGAACGAACGTGATCCAGAATATACCCACGTACCTTCTCGTGGGCCTCTCGGGAGGCCACCGACGTACTTCTTCCTCCTAGATATACCCACGTACCCCGAAAACATCCAGGGAGCCAACGAAAAACAATTTCCACCGTCGTAACCTTCTGTATCCGCGAGATCCCATCTTGGAGCCTTCGCCGATGCTCCACCAGAGGGGGAATCGACCATGGAGGGCTTCTACATCAACACCATAGCCCCTCCGATGAGTTGTGAGTAGTTTACCACAGACCTTCGGGTCCATAGTTATTAGCTTGATGGCTTCTTCTCTCTTTTTGGATCTCAATACCATGTTCTGCCCCTCTTTTGTGGAGATCTATTCGATGTAACTCTTTTTGCGGTGTGTTTTTCGAGATCCAATGAATTGTGTGTTTATGATCAAGTTTATCTATGAGAAATATTTGAATCTCTTCTGAATTCTTTTATGTATGATTGAGTTATCTTTGCAAGTCTCTTCGAATTATCAGTTTGGTTTGGCCTACAATATTGATCATTCTTGCCATGGGACAAGTGCTTAGCTTTGGGTTCAATCTTGCGGTGTCCTTACCCGGTGACAGCAGGGGTTGCAAGGCACGTATTGTATTGTTGCAATCAAGGATAAAAAGATGGGGTTTATATCATAATGCTTGAGTTTATCCCTCTACATCATGTCATCTTTCTTAATGCGTTACCCTGTTCTTATGAACTTAATACTCTAGATGCATGCTAGATAGCGGTCGATGTGTGGAGTAATAGTAGTAGATGCAGGCAGGAGTCGGTCTACTTGTTGTGGACGTGATGCCTATATACATGATCATGCCTAGATAATCTCATAATTATTCGCTTTTCTATCAATTGCTTGACAGTAATTTGTTCACCCACCGTAATACTTATGCTATCTTGAGGGAAGCCACTAGTGAAACCTATGGCCCCCGGGTCTATCTTTTATCATATAAGCTTTCAATCTACTTTTATTTGCATCTTTACTTTTCGCTATATTATAAAATACCAAAAATATATTTATCTTATCATACTATCTCTATCAGATCTCACTTTCGCAAGTGGCCGTGAAGGGATTGACAACCCCTTTATTGTGTTGGTTGGGAGTTCTTTGTTTGTTTGTGTAGGTGCGTGGGACTTTTGTGGATCCTCCTACTGGATTGATACCTTGGTTCTCAAAAACTGAGGGAAATACCTACGCTACTATTGCTGCATCACCCTTTCCTCTTCAAGGAAAACCAACATAGGATCAAGACGTATCAAGAAGGATTTCTGGCGCCATTGCCGGGGAGGTCTTCGCTCAAGTCAAGACATACCAAGTACCCATCAGAAACTCATCTCCCTTGCATTTACATTATTTGCCATTTGCCTCTCGTTTTCCTCTCCCCCACTTCACCCTTGCCGTTTTATTTGCCCTCTCTTTCCCAATCTCCTCCTCTCTTTTCCGTTTGCCTTCCCGTTTTTTTTGCATCTGCTGCGCGTATCGCAGAGTCCATTCAGCCGCCCCGTTCAGAGGCTGGAAGAGGCTTGGAGCAGATCAGGGCACTGCTCCGAGCGGCAAGAGACCAGAACGCCGCCATGTCCCAGTCGCGGAACAGAATCCTTAGCAGAATAGTAAGAGCAGACACCATTTAGTCGGCACACAATCCTAGGTCGCCTTTGCGGTGTGGAGATCGTGATCACCACCAAGATCGGCACCTGAGAAGAGCTCATGGAGAGTATGATCGTGAGTATGCCCGCGGCAACCACCGTCGAGCGCCTTTGCCCCTTCGAAGGGACGTGTCGTTTGCGCCCCGGCGATATGATGACAGACATCCATATGGAAATGACCGCAGAGTTCCAGTCGACCCCTAGAGAGCCCGACTTTGATGCAAGGTCTGTCCTTGTGAAGTGTTTGGTCGACCGGAACAGAGCATACAGAGAAGGGCTGGATAGAGACAGAACCAGTGGAAGCAGGGTCCATGTTTCTAGCCCAGAGTATTTCCGAAGAGCCATCAGAGCCGCTGAGATCCCTCATATCTTCAGATTGGCGACTGGCATTAGTAAGTTCACAGGAGAGTCGAAGCCCAACACTTGGCTTGAAGACTACCGAGTGGCTGTGCACATTGGTGGCGGCAGCAATGAGGTGGCCATGAAACACCTCCCTCTGACGCTTGAAGGTTCTGCCAGGGCTTGGCTGAACCAGTTGGCCCCTAGGAGCATTTTGAGTTGGGATGAGTTAGCCCGAGTGTTTACCAGAACATTTGAGGGCAGCTGCAAGAGACCTGCTGGTCTACCAGAGTTGCATCATTGTGTGCAGAAACGAAATGAAACCTTGAGAGACTATATCCAGAGATGGATCACTCTGCACCACACAGTGGAGAATGTGTCAGATCACCAAGTAGTCTGTGCCTTTAAGGAAGGCGTTCACTATAGAGAGCTCAATATGAAGTTTGGTCGGACCGGAGATATGTCCCTGACTCGGATGATGGAGATTACCACCAAGTATGCTAACGGCGAAGAGGAGGATCGACTCCGGAGTGGTAAGCACAAAACAGTCGCCCAGGACACCGGAGGAGGAAATTCCAGTCGGAAGCAGAAGCGAAAGGCTGAGGCAGCAGGTCCTGCCGAGGTAGCAGTGTTGAACCAAGGAAAGTTCAAAGGGAAGCCCAAAGGGCCTGGGATCCCTAAGAAAGTGAAGGACCAAGAAGGAAACAATGTGATGGATTTGCCTTGTCATATTCACACCAAGAAGGATGAGGAGGGGAACCTGATTGTCCCCAAGCATACGACTTGACAATGTCGATTCCTAATCCAGAGCTTCTGGGAAAGCAAACCCAGTGAAGAGGACAAAGAGTTTGAGAAGGAAGAAGAAGATAAGGATGATGATGGTGGTTACCCCAATGTCAATGCCACCTTGGTGATTTTTGCCGATCTCGAGAGCAAAAGTCGACTGAAGGTCATTAACAGAGAGGTGAAAATGGTTGCTCCGGCAACACCAAAGTATTTGAAGTGGTCAAAAACCCCTGTTACATTCGTCCAGTCTGACCACCCGCCACACGTAGCTACCCCTGGGCAGCTAGCACTAGTGGTCACCCTAGTCGTGGGAGGCACCCGACTAACCAAGGTTCTGATGGATGGTGGCAGTGGTCTGAATATCCTGTATGCTGAGGCCCTCAAAGGAATGGGCATTCCGATGTCCAGACTCAGTGAGAGCAACATGCGATTCCATGGAGTCATCCCAGGAAAGAAAGCCGACTCACTCGGCCAGATTACTCTTGACGTGGTTTTCGGCGATGAGAAGAATTTCTGCAAGGAAAAGTTGACGTTTGAGGTTGTGGATTTCCAGAGTGCCTATCATGCCATTCTGGGCAGAACTGCCTATGCTAGCTTTATGGCTCGACCGTGTTATGTATATCTCAAGATGAAGATGCCTAGCCCCAGAGGCGTGATAACGATTTCTGGTAACCGTCAAAGAGCAGAAGACTATCTTCAGGATGGTGCAAAGATAGCAGATGAGTAGATGGCAACAGTAGAGTTTCAAGAGTACCAGAAAACTGCAGATCCGAGTGATTTGCTGCATGCTAAGAGGCCTACCTTGGAGTCTGCATTTCAGTCGGCCGGCAAGACCAAGCCAGTCCATGTTCACCCGACCGACCCCAATGCTGCTCCGACCCATATCTCAACCGCACTCGACAGCAAATAGGAAGAAGCGCTCATCCAGTTCCTCCATGAGAACTGGGACATCTTTGCATGGAAGCCATCTGACATGCCAGGTGTGCCCAGGGGACTGGCTGAGCACCATTTGTGAGTCGATCCAAAGGTAAAAACCGTTAAGGAGCATCTCCATCGATCCGCCACTAAGAAGAGAAAGGCTATTGGCGAGGAGGTGGCTCGGCTCCTGGTTGTTGAGTTCATCCACGAGATATACCACTCCGAGTGGCTCGCCAATGTTGTTATGGTTCCCAAGAAAGATAAATAACTCCGAATGTGTGTTGACTTCAAGCACATCAATCGGGCCTGCCCGAAAGATCATTTTCCTCTGCCCCGCATCGACCAGATAGTCGACTCAACTGCGGGATGTCAGCGACTGTCCTTCCTGGCCGGTTATTTCGGATACCATCAGATCTGACTGTATGGACCCGATGAGATAAAGACGACTTTCATCACCCTGCTCGGGTGTTTTTGCTATGTTACTATGCCCTTTGGCCTCAAGAATGCTGGTGCCACATTCATGCACATGATTCAGAAGTGCCTGCTCACTCAAATCAATCGGAATGTGGAAGCATACATGGATGACCTAGTGGTTAAGTCACGCAAAGGTTCCAACCTGCTGACTGACCTTGCTGAAACCTTTGCCAACTTGAGAAGGTATGATATCAAGGTCAACCCATCAAAATGCACATTCAGAGTCCTAGGCAGAAAGTTACTCGGGTTTCTCATTTCCAAATGAGGGATTGACACTAATCCAGAGAAGATTGGCACAATCCTCCGAATGAAGCGCCTAGTGCGTGTGTATGACGTTCAGAAGCTTACTAGTTGTTTGGCTGCATTGAGCCGATTCATCTCAGGCCTCGGTGAAAAGGCACTGCCTCTTTACCGACTAATGAAGAAGTTTGACAAGTTCGAGTGGAATGACGAAGCTGAAGCAAAGTTTGAGGAGCTCAAAGCCCTGCTTTCTACCCAGCCGGTGCTTGCTGCTCCGGTTAGCAAGGAGCCTCTACTGCTTTACATCGCAGCCATGGGACAAGTTGTTAGCACAGTGCTCACAGTCGAGCGGGAAGAAGAGGGCAAGGGCTTCAAAGTTCAGCGTCACTTGTATTACATTTTAGAAGTCTTAACCCCGTCCAAGCAGAGATATCCTCACTATCAAAAGCTTGTTTATGGGATTTACCTGACCACGAAGAAGGTTGCACACTATTTCTCTGATCACTCAGTTTCAGTCGTCAGCGATGCTCCATTATCAGAAATTCTGAATAACAGAGATGCAACTGGCCGAGTGGCAAAGTGGGCGATTTAACTTCTTCCTTTAGATATCAAGTTTGAGGCAAAGAAGGCCATTAAGTCTCAAGCAATTGCAGATTTCCTCGCAGAGTGGATAGGACAACAATAGGCGACTCATATTAAGTCGTAACATTGGACCATGTTCTTTGATGGATCCAAGATGTTGAATGGCTCTGGTGCAGGAGTGGTCTTAGTGTCCCTGAGAGGAGACAAGCTCAGTTATGTCCTCCAGATTCACTTTGATTCTTCGAACAATGATGCTGAGTATGAGGCACTATTGTATGGGTTGTGTATGGCCATTTCACTCGGCGTCCGAGGCTTGATGTTCTATGGCGGCTCAGACTTAGTGGTTAATCAAGTAATGAAGGAATGGGATGTGAGGAGTCCCGCAATGACAGGTTATTGCAATGCAGTCAGAAAGCTGGAGAAGAAATTTGAGGGGTTAGAGCTCCACCACATACCACGAATCAAGAATCAAGCTGCCGATGATCTAGCAAAGATAGGTTCCGCTCGGAAGCCTATTCCTAGTAACGTGTTCTTGGAGCATCTCCATACCCCATCAATACAATAAGATCCCTTCAAGGAAGATCCCTCGCACCAATAAGTTCAACCGAGCCTACTGAGATTGAGGTTCCAGCCGTGGTCGACTTGATCATGGAAGTCTTAGTAGTCACGCCCAATTGGACAGTACCGTACACCACGTACATTCTCAGGAAGGAACTCCCAGAGGATGAAGATGAAGCTTGCTAGATAGTCCGTCGATCCAAAGCCTTCACAGTGATGAAAGGACAACTTTACAGAGAAAGTGTCACAGGAGGGGCTCATCGCTGCATCGGAAGAAGGTCAAATGATCCTACACGATATCCACTCGGGGACCTGTGGTCACCATGCATCCTCTCAGACCATCATGGCCAAAGCATACCGAGCGGGATTCTATTGGGCTCGAGCAAATGATATGGCGAAAGAAATAGTTGACAAGTGTGCAGGTTGCCAGTTCTACTCCAACATGTCCCACAAGCCCGCGTCTGCCCTGAAGACTATTCCACTCATTTGGTTGTTTGCAGTCTCGGGATTGGACATGGTTGGACCCTTCAAGACCAGCGCAAGTGGTTTCACCCATTTTCTTGTAGCAGTCGACAAGTTCACCAAGTGGATCGAAGCCAAGCCCATCAAAAACCTTGGCGCAGGCATTGCCGTTGGCTTCATCAAGGTATTCAGATATGGAGTTCCTCACAGCATTATCACAGATAATGGCTCCAACTTTGATTCTGATGAGTTCAAGGCGTTCTGTGCGTCCCAAGGCACTCGGGTCAACTATGCATCCGTTGCACACCCGCAGTTGAATGGACAAGCAGAAAGGGCGAATGGTTTGATCATTCAAGGTTAAAACCCCGACTGATGCGCGACCTTAAGCACACTACTGGAGCTTGCGTGACCAAATTACCGTCCGTCGTATGGGTACTGAGGACAACGCAAAACCGGTTGACTGACTAAACCCCTTTCTTCTTGGTGTACGGCGCTGAGGCTGTGCTTCCGAGTGACTTCCTGCACAATGCCCCGCGAGTGGAACTCTTCTCAGAAGCTGAAGTAGAACAGGCACGCGAAGACGCAGTTGATCTCCTAGAGGAAGAGCGCGAGATGGCTTTGGTTCGGTCGACCATCTATCAACAAGATCTACGTTGATTCCATGCTCGCAATGTCAGAGGTCGAGCATTTCAGGAAGGAGACCTTGTGCTCCGAGTGGATCAGAAACGGCCTCACAAGCTCGCTTCGGCCTGGGAAGGTCCCTTCATCACCACCAAGGTGCTTCACAATGGAGCGTACCACATCTACAACGTAGCCAAGAACATGGAAGAGCCACGCGCATGGAACGTAGAGCTTCTTCGTCCTTTCTATACCTAGAATCACTCGACCCGACAAGTTGTAATAAGAGTACTTCAGTTTTCTTTCCAAAGACAAGATTTTTATAGTATCTTAATGACTGGTTCCCTGTAATCACTTGTGTCCAAATCCCCCCAGTGGGTAGCTTAGCCGTAAACCTAATTCGCCTAAGTTAAAAACATTCTGAGTCGAGAGCAATCCTCCCGCTCGGGGGCCTAGCTGCAACCCGTACTCGCCTAAGTTAAAAAACATTCCGAGTGTAGATCAATCCTCCCACTCAGAGGCTTAGCCGCGACCCTGAAATCACCTAAGTTAAAAAACATCCCGAGTGGAGAGCAATCCTCCCACTCGGGGGCTTAGCTGCGACCCCGTTCTCGCCTAAGTTAAAAAATATTCTGAGTGGAGAGCAATCCTCCCACTCGGGGGCTTAGCTGTGACCCCGTACTCGCCTAAGTTAGAAACATTCCGAGTGGAGAGCAATCCTCCCACTCGGGGGCTTAGCTGCCACCCTGAAATCGCCTAAGTTAAAAAACATTCCGAGTGGAGAGCAAGCCTCCCACTCGGAGGCTTAGCTGCGATCCGTTCTTGCCTAAGTTAAAAAATATTCCGAGTGGAGAGCAATCCTCCCACTCGGGGGCTTAGCTGCGACCCCGTACTCGCCTAAGT